>NC_047672.1:24180358-24270358 GCF_011762505.2 Arvicanthis niloticus
CCTTACCAGAGATCACTGCCTTGCCCTTCACCACAGGGGTGAGGCAGTCTTGGTGGTGGCTTCAGTTGTCTGAAGGGTGTGAAGCACTAAGGTGCAGCAGAGTGACTTGTCCTGTGTTTCTGCAGATCTGGAGCAGCAACCACCTGTTTCCCAGCACAGAGGAAGCCACTCTTTTTCTTGGGACACTAGATACTGTTTTTTTGTTCTCCTATGCTGTGGTAAGTTTTAATATTATAAAGTTTATTTGTTTTTTAAATAACTGCTTAATTTTTTATTTATTCAAGTTATATTAGTTTATATATAATTTTAATGTATAATTTATAAGTTTATAAAATTATGTTATTTTGTTTTAAAAATAACTATTATATGAAATATTAAAATCAATATTTTAAATATTATTAAAATTTATTAAAATTTAAAAGTTTAAAGATTTTTATTATATAAATTTAATATATTAAAAATATATTTTACATATAGTTTATATATAATTATAAAATTTTGAATAGCTACTAAATTTTATATATAATTTATGTAATTATATTGTTTTAATTTTTAAGTAACTACTTTAGTTTTTTTAAAAATTTGTTTATTTGTTTTACATATGTGAGTACACTGTTGCTGTCTTCAGACACACCAAAAGAGGGCATTCCATTACAGAGCCATTGTGAGCCACCATGTGGTTGCTGGGAATTGAACTCAGGACCTCTGGAAGAACAGTCAGGGCTCTTAACTGCTGAGCCATTTTTCCAGAGCCCACTTTTTGTTGTTGTTGTTGTTTTGCTTTTTGTTTTTTGTTTTGTTGAGACAGGGTTTCTCTGTGTAGCCCTGACTGTCCTGGAACTCACTCTGTAGACCAGGCTGGCCTTGAACTCAGAAATCTGCCTGCCTCTGCCTCCCAAGTGCTGGGATTTAAGGCCTGTGCCACCACTACCTGGCATAAAATCTTTTTTAAAAAATTAATTTTTTTTTTCAAGACAAGGTCTGTGTAGCCCTGGCTGTCCTAGAGCTTGCTGTGTATATAGACCAGGCTTGCCTCAAACTCACAGAGATTCTCCTGCTTCTGCCTCCCAAGTCCTGGGATAAAAGGCATTCTCCACCATGCCTGTAAATTTTTATTTTATGTATATGGGCGTTTTGCCCGCATGTATGTCTGTGCACTGCTTGTGTGCCTGGCATCTGTATCAGATCCCTGGAATCTGACCTGCAGATAGTTTTGAGCCACCATGTGAGTTCTGAGAGTCAGACCCAGAAAGAGCAGCCATTGCTCCTGACTGCTGAGCCATCTTTCTAGCCCTAAATTGGTTGTTTCTGTGGATCTGTCTTTCTTCATGTGGGTACCAGGCATTCTGCTTTCTGGAGCAACATATAACCAGTAGATTTCATCATCTGAAAGAACGTTTCATTGCCCCCTTATTCACAAATGGCACAGGGCCTCTCATGGCATTTGTAGACCACTGAGCCTCCTTTAATGCCTGTGTGCTGTGCCTGCAGTGTGGAGGGACAAACATTTGTGGTATTTGTCATCTAAGGGTTTGTATCATTAAGACAGGCAGTGTAGTAGAAATAGTTGGTCCTATGGCAACCTAAGTTTGAAGTCGAGACAGTCATTTATTTTATACACTTGTGGTAGAAATGTAAGGCGTGTTGCCCTTAAGGTCTGCACCGATCTCAGTATTGCGTTCCTGCTCGGCACTGGGAAGACAGACAGAAGATAGGCCACTTATGCCTCTCATTGGTCATTCCTGTCCCAGCCTTCGCATCCTCTGCTTTATGATACCCTGAAACCCAAGGGGCACAGACAGCCAGAGTGCTGTCCTGAGCCTTGCAGGTCACCAGCAGACTGCGTACATGTGGCAGCACTTCTTAACTCCAAGTGCAAATGGTTCCGAGAATCCTGCAGGAAGACTGAGGGCCACTGATTAACCCAGCTCATGTAGATGGAACCTACTTGGGGGCTTGTTTTTGTTTCCGTTTTTCCTGCAGAAGGTTTGTAGTGTAATATTATTTGCTAAAGCACTGACATTCATAGGCAGTTAGTGTGGACATGCGAATAAGGGTTGATTTTTTTTTTTTTTTTCTTCAGTCACCTCTCTAGTTTGCCTCATGTGTAATGCGCTCCCAGCTTAGACTGTTACTGTTTTTACAGCCACCAAATGAAATGCTTTATTTTAGGGCCTCTTCATCAGTGGCATCATAGGGGATCGGCTGAATTTGCGATGGGTTCTGTCTTTTGGCATGTGCTCTTCTGCATTCGTGGTAAGTTGGAAGATTTTATAATGATTGTCGTTATTACTGGGCCGGCCAGGTGGCTTAAAGGAGTCGAGCTCAGCTGATGACCTGAGGTCAATCCTCCGATCCCACCGTGGGTAGAGAGACAGCCTTCACCTCCCTGCACCCTGCATGTGTCTACACCCCCTCACACTTGCATATCACAAACATAAACACACTAACAATAAATAAAATTAAAAAATAAACGGTTACTACTGTTTTGATCGGATGTTCTAGAATTTTAGGTCACCCTTCCCCACCTCCGTCTGGACTGGAGGAGAAGCTAGTCTTCATGTCATCCTCTTTCGTGTCTTCGGCTTAGGTGGATCTTTTGTTTGTTTGTTTTTTGAGACAGGGTCTCTCTGTATAGCTCTGGCTGTCCTGGAACTTCCTCTGTGGGACAGGTTGGCTTTGAACTCAGAGATCTCCTGTCTCTGCTTCCTGAGCACTGGGATTAAAGGTGTGGGTCACCACTGTCCAAATGTCCTTCCTTGATTCACATCGTCTGAATAAACAGCATGGTGCTGAGGCTGCCTGCCCATCACACTCGTTTGCCTGCTTTTGCTGTAGACTAACTACTTTCTGATGCCCTAACCTGGCCACTGTTTTCTACCCAGTGCTTTTATTCTCCTTTGTGCCTCAAATGGCCCTCATGCCGTGGCCAGGCGACACCCCCAGCTCTGCACATCTCTGAGTCAGTGAGAGAGTCCTGACTTCCTCCCCTGCTGGCAGGAACCGTTCTGGGCCTCTTTGGTACCTTTGCTGTCTTCTCCCTTCTCCTGTGCTTATGCATCAGTCTGCCTTTCCAGAGTAACACCATAGACCCTTGCGGGGCCAGCGTGGGCTTGCCTCGTCCTCCTGTTTTCCACCATAGACCCTTGCGGGGCCAGTGTGGGCTTGCCTTGTCCTGTTTTCTGACCCAGAATCTGCAGTTTCACCTTCCTCATTTACAAAGGGAGGCGCAGATCCCTCCTCCTGCTGCTGCAGTGAAGTGTGTGTGTGTGTGTGTGTGTGTGTGTGTGTGCGCGCGTGCTCGTGTGCGCACATAGGCGCGCGCGCATGCTTGCATGCGTGTCTGTCTGTCTATTTGTCTGTCTGTCTGTCTGTCCGTCTGTCCGAGGGCTGTTTGGAAGAGCGCCTGACACATAGTTAGGTGCTGTGCAAGGCAGGATCCATATCAGAGTCATCGTCATTGCTCACTGCCAGTTAGTAAGGATTTCTTATTGATTGAATCAACTCCTAGACTTTAGTTAGGTTCTGATTTATTATAGTTTTTCAGTGTCTGACATTTATATCACAGGAAAATTTTTTTCTTAAAGTTTTAGAAATCAAAGTAGTTTATTCATAAGCTGATGACCTGTACTTATACATGCTTTTCTAATATTGAAAAACATCACAGTGTATACGTAAACCCTTTAAGTATGTAGTGTTTCCCCAAACAAGCATAGCTGAGTGACTGCCTCTCCCTCCTCTCTCAGTGGCCGGCAACCACTGGCCATTTTTCTGTTGTACTTTTGCTTATTCCAGAATTTACAACTGAGATCTGATAATGTTTTACTCAACCATACCAAGACCTCTCAAAATAGGCTTCGACTGTGAATCAAAGTCTCTTTGAACAAAATGCCTGGAAAAAAATAAGCCGATGGTAGAAACTGATGAATAATTCAGTAGATGACAGACAGGATTCACTTACGGGAGTGAACTTAGTAGCTGCCATAGCAACAGCTGGGCTCACCTGGGATTGCCCTGATGCCCAGTGCCTAGCTCTGTCCTGTCCGAACATGCACACGCGGGTCTGTGTGGTGCTTCAACCCTCTGGAGATTGCCATTCCCAGAGGGGATGAGGGAGCAGATGGAAGAAGATGGAAAATGAGGACTCCACTTCTAGAGTGGAAGATGCAAGTTGAAGAATGGGAGTGTGTGTGTGTGTGTGTGTGTGTGTGTGTGTGTGAGAACATGTGCCTGCATGTGTGTATGCAGGTATGAACATACAGAAGCCAAAGGGGTACATTGTGGGCCCTGATCTATCTCTCGCCAACCTATTCTCTGGAGGCAGGGTCTCTCCCCGAACCTGGTGCTTGGCTGGCATCCCTCAAGCCTCAGCAGTCTTTCTGTTTGCATCCCACACAGCTCTGAGGTTACAAGGGTAAACACTCGAGTTTTTACATGGGTGCAGAGATTTGCACTTGGGTCTTCATACTACTGAGTCTTCTCCCTATTCCACGAATGTACTTTTTGTGTATCCTGGAAAGCAGTTGGGTGTATTGAAACTGTCAGTGTGGATGTCACATGTCCCTTTTCTCTTTGCTTCTCTCAAAGGTGTTTGTCTTTGGTACTCTTACGGAATGGCTGCACTTCTACAACAAGTGGTTCTACTGCGGCCTGTGGATTGTGAACGGCCTGCTGCAGTCCACTGGCTGGCCCTGTGTGGTTGCTGTGATGGGCAACTGGTTTGGGAAAGCTGGGTATGCTGTTTCCTTCATCTGACTGCATTAAGGTTGGGTCACTGAGTCTGGTCACATCCTGTTAACTTGGTGCTTCAGAGCGTGCCTTATCATTTCTCCAAGCAGTTCCAGGATACAAGACCCATGGCAGAGTGAATTGTGGACTTCAGTGATGGTCTATAGACACCCAGAGAGGCACATTCTTAGGCTGTGTGTCCCAGGTCATCCTTCTTAAGCTCTTCTCCTTTAGGGATTGTAATAGTCCCACCCATGTGGCATCCAGTATGGGTGTTCTTTTGAGTGTAGTCTTCTTTGCCATATTTGAGACTCTGTGGTTACCTTATCATTGCATCAACAGTAAGGAAACTTGGCCCAAAAGTTTCTCATGAAAGCTGGGGGCATAGCCCAGTAGTTGAACACTTATGTCACATGTAGAAGATACTGCTAGCACACAGGAAGTAAGTTACCCGTGTTCCTAAGGACATGCTAAGGTCACAAGCAAGAGCTCTAATTCAGATGTTGCCACCTTTGGGGCTTAGACTGAGCATCGTCCTATGCCTCAGCCTCCGGGTTAGACTATGTTGGACTTGCCATGTGTGGTGTGGGCTGCCGGATAAAGGAAAGTACCTGCTGATGGATCTTCCAAGCCAGCCTGGAAGAAGGCATGCCGAGTCTGAGTCATAGGATGGAGAGTAACTTGAGTGAGCTAGACTTGCCCTGTGGCTTACCATCGTTGGTGATGCTTCTGTTCCAGAAGCAGCGTTGACTCGGAGCTTAGTCATTTTGCCTGGGTCAGTGTGTATATGTCGTCGGGGCATGCTTCTCTCCCATCTGTCTTTGCATGTTTGCTCTCATACGTGGGAAGCAGAGTCCTCAGCAGACATTCCCCTTCCACTGTGGTGTTCAGCGTGCACTGCAGATGCTTCGCAGCCTCCATCTTCCCCAGTTTCATAACTGTAGTTCCCTTGGTCATGAGCAGTCTGTAATGCTGTGAACGTTCACCTGGAAACTGCCTTGTGGAAGGATAAGTACCATTCAAGAGTGGTCTGATTATATTGTAGCAGGCTAGTACGGCTGCACTCACTGTAAAGGCATTTCTTTTTGTTGTTGTTGTTTGTTTTTTAATGGCAGAATTGGAGATTACACAGGTCTTCATACATACTAGGCAAGTGCTCTACCACAGAATTTTATCCCCCAGCCCTTTAAAATATTTTTTCTTTTTTTTTTTCTTTTTCTCTTGAGGCAGTGTCTCACTATGTTGCCCTGACTAATGTAGACCAAGCAGGCTTCGCACTCAAAGAATTTTACCTGCTCTGCCTCTCAAGTGTGTGCTCCCAACCCAGCTTCAAATTTCTGGTCTCTCTATGTAGCCCTGGCTGTCCTAGAACATGTAAAACTGGTGGCGTCAAACCCCCAGAGATCGGCTTGCCACTGCATCCCGAGTGCTAGGATTCCAAGCGTGTACCACCACGCTGGGCAAGGAAGGTGGTGCTTTGGGAGCCACCATGTGTAATGTTACGGATAGAAGGAAGCTAGCTGGGATTGCAGGGGTTTGGGCTGTGTGATGAACACTGACGCTCAAGTTGTAACCCATGTTGGAGGTCTTTCAAGAATGTCATGCTAGAGGAAGTGATGAGATAAAACTGGGAGAGGCTTTGTGTGCCTTGACATTGTAGGTGTGTCCAGTGTGGGTGTGGAAGAGCCTCTGAGGGACCTTCCCTCTCCAGGGTACACTGCCAACAGAGGATTAGTCCATGGGAATCAGAGGCAGCCTTTGGGGTGGGGTCTTACTGTAGAGCCCAGATTGGTCTTGTACTTGTGACTTGAACTTGTGCTCCTTCTGCCCGGGCTCTGAAGTGCCACCAATTGGTGTTAAGGAAACAGCTGTAGTGAGAGAAGTCAGGAGATTATTGACTTTAGACTTGGACCTCTTGGGAAACTGAACACAAAGTAATCACAAAGTCCATTGAGACCAAGGGCCGGAAATCACAGGTTTCCCAGGCCAGGTTCTTCTCAGTGGGCAGCTATGTCCTGGCTTGCTGACTTGCCTCCTCCATGACCCCTTGATGGGTTTTAGTATTTTTACGGTGCTGGAGCTTTTCATCTTTCGTTTTTTGTTTTTGTTGACATGGGGTCTTGCAATGTAGTGTGAGTGTCATAATCCTGCCCTAGCCTTTTAAGTACGGGGATTCGAGGCATAAGCCACCATACCCGGCTTCTGTTCCCTACTTCTTTGACTTTGACCTGCCCTACAAGGACCTCAGGTCTTCACTACTGTAGTGCACGTGCTCTACCTCTGAGCTCAGTGTCCAGCCTCTAAATGTAAATGTAATATCACTACATCTCAGAAGAATCTGGGTTTAGCATTCTGGTGTATTTTTCAAAAATTTAAATGGAATGTTGATTTTTGTTGTTGTTTAGTAATGCACAGCTTTACTGTTTCAGCCATTTTTTTTTTTCCAGTTTGACCTGTGTATAGAATCCCTCTGACATATTGTCTTTGGTTTTCCACTGTTCTCCTTAGCCGAGGAGTTGTCTTCGGTCTTTGGAGTGCCTGTGCTTCAGTGGGCAACATTTTGGGAGCGTGCCTGGCTTCATCGGTCCTCCAGTATGGTTATGAGGTGGGTATTTCTTTCACAGCTTGTGTGTACACTCGTTCTTGATAGTTCTCTAACCAAGAGCTCCTCACCCTCTTCCCCCCACCTCTCCGATGCTAGGATTACAGGCATGCACTATAGGCCTGGCAAGAAGGCTTTGTGTTTGGGGGGCCACAATGTGTAATGTTACTGATAGAAGGAAGCTAGCTTGGTTTGCAGGGGCTTGGGCTGTGTGATGAACACCAGTACTCGAGTACTTGATTTATAGCCCAGCATGCAAGAAGGGAAAGGGTGTAGAGCCGTGGGTGCTGAGCAAGATATGTGGGCAGCCCGGCTCCCAATGTCCATTGTGGGTGTGGAAGAGCCTCCGAAGGGACCTTCAGTCTCCAGATACACTGTCAACTAAAGTCCGTGCCAGTGGGAGGTAGCCTTTGGGATGGGGCTTGAGCAATCTGATGTGCATTTGGCAGAGGCTGAGTGGGGTGGGGTAGTGGATTCCCAGCTGGCTGGAGTTTCAGTGAGCCTGTGCTTGTAGAAAGAGGGATAAAGACAGATCATTCTCTAACTTTCGAGCCTTTAGGAGTAGCATCATGAGATGTTGTCAGTCGTCTGGATTGTTTTAACTGCTTTGTATTCCTGAGTTATCAAATGGCCAAGAATGCCCTAGGCATCTACACCTAGGAGTTAGAGGGCTGCTAGAAGGGCTGCTCTCCTAGGAAACAGGCCCTAGAGCCAACAGAAGGAGAAGATACCTGCTGTATCATAGTGCTGAGTGTCTGGAGAGCTGAGCTGTCCCTGTTCTGCCTTCCAATGTTTCTATGTGTAAATGAAAAAAGGAAGTATGCGAATTATCTGAAATTCATGGAAGGCACATTTTGAATTTAGGTTTTTTTTTTTAACCAGTAAACTATTTTTTATAGAAAAATAAGTAAGTAAGTAAGGAAGTAACAGAAAGCTTCTACTGAGTATTTACTAGCGTAATAAGGTTCAGGTTGGTGGCCTGACGTGTCCTTGAGGCTGTGAGGCAATGATATGGCAATTGCTGGTAGTGCCTCAAGTTATAGCTGCTCTGACCAACCTGTTCCACCTCCAGGAAGCATTGCACCAGTGAACATGCTTACACATGCACAAACAAATGCTATCTACAGTTAACTCAACATACTGTGTAAAGCCAAAGGTTGACATTAAATGTCAGCTGATGGGGAAGTATTTAAACTCTACTGCTCCCACTGGAACATGCCATATAGCTGTGACATAGAATCAGAAGCTCAGAACTGAAAGAGATCAAGACATGGGGAAGATCTCACAGACAGCAAGCGGGCCAAGCAGTGTGCCTTGAGATGCCATTTGGAGAAAGGAAGAATGAAAGTGGTCGTTTTAGCTTGTATGGTCCCTAACAGTCCATGGAGAACAATAAAATACAGCAGCGTTTACATGTTTGGGCAATTGAGAGTTGGGTGTGTTGGGAAGGGACTAGGGGAAAGGATTTACTCCTCCTTTTAATGCTCACTTTCTTAAGTAGGATGCCCGATCAGAAGCCTCAATAGTTAGGTCAGTTGCTCTTTCAGAGAGTAGCTATTGTGGTCCAGCAGAGACCTGCCTTCCATCACAGTCACCTTTTCTCTCACATCTGTCACACCTGGGTTGTACTAATAATTAGTGCAAGTGTGAATTTCACTCACCCCTGTGCTGCTCCTCAGTCTGGCTTCTGGAATAATGCTTTAATCTTGTCATTCACTTGTTTAAAAGTTCTACCTTATTGTCAATAAGCTGGCTGCACTGCCTGGCCATCGAGTCCTTCCTCCTGCCGTGGCAGTTTTCTTCCCTGTAGTCCTAGGTAGAAGCCTCACTTAAGGCGTGTGGAGAATGCTCTGTCTCATCCCCAACCTGCAGCACCTGTGCCTTGAAAGGTGGTTTTTCCACTGTTCCCTTGACACCACCTTGCTCCTTTAGCTGGTGCTTCCTTCGGAATCCTGCATGCTTCCTTCTTTTTAATAATTATTTGTGTATGTGTACACTGTCACTGTCTTCAGACACACCAGAAGAAGGCATTGGATCCCATTACAGATGGTTGTGAGCCACCATGTGGTTGCTGGGAATTGAATCCAGGACCTCTGTAAGGGCAGTCAGTGCTCTTAACCACTGAGCCACCTCTCCAGCCCCAATCTTGCATGTTTCTTACTAGGTTCTTCTTGTTTATTCAGCTGCATACCACCTTTTCACACTGTTTTGGGTATTGTTTGATCTCCTCGACTAGATTTAATGTCTTCAAAGGCAGATACTTTTTGTAGGAGTGTGGATAATGAAAAGAATGAGATTTGGGGGCTAATCCTGATTTTCTAATCCTAACAGTGCTGCTTAGTATCCAGGTGACCCTAGTGGTCGTCTGTGAGTCCCGCCATGTCCTTGGGAAAATGCAGGTGCTCAGCCTGGAAGCCCAGGGCACTGAGGTCCTCCCAGTCTCCCTGTCTCTCCTGTTCCCAGCCTCCCTACGTGTCTATAGCGATTCTAGCTGTGATGACCGCCTCTGTAAGAGCTACCTCTCCTCCTCTCCTCCAGTACGCCTTTCTGGTGACCGCGTCTGTGCAGTTTGCTGGTGGGATCGTCATCTTCTTTGGACTTCTAGTGTCACCAGAAGAAATTGGTGAGGAGAAGTCATCTCTTCCATCCGAAATATCTTACTGGTACTAGCCAGGAAGTCTAAGGACAGGAAATGACATTTTCCAAGGAAAGCTGTACTCTCCTCTTGGGAAATTAGAGGAGCAGTTTTGCCCTGTCCATCCTGTTCATTACAGCGGCATCTTATACCACATCTTATGCAGGGAGTTGAGGGGAGTGCAGCTTACCGTCTCTTGAGTGCAGGAAGAACTGAACATTTGCAGACGATTTATGTGGCAGAGATACTGCCTAAGAATGTAACATCTTGGGCTGGAGAGATGGCTCAGCAGTTAAGAGCACTGACTGCTCTTCCAGAGGTCTTGAGTTCAATTCCCAGCAACCACATGGTGGCTCACAACCATCTGTAATGGGGTCTGATGCCCTCTTCTGGAGTGTCTGAAAACAGCGACAGGGTACTCATATAAATAAAAATAAATCAATCAAAAATTATTTAAAAAAAAAAAAAGTAACATCTTGAAACTGGATTCTTTTCCTTTATAAAAGTGATTCAGTTTGATATTTTCTAATAGTTAAATATGGGGTGTACAGGTGAAGCCACAGAAGTAGAGAAGCATGTAGTTCTGCTTGAGTGAACAGGCTTGGTAGCCTCAATAGTTGTCTATAGTTGGCCTTGTTCTCCGAAACTTAGTTGGCACTTCTACAAGATGAAAATAAAAACAGTATCAACCTTGTAAGTGGTGACACATGCAAAGCCTAGGAAGGCCAGGCACACAGGCCCGTGCTCTGCAAACAGCTGCTGTTACCACTATCATAGGTCTCCCAAGTGTCGGGGCAGAGGAGAGCTCAGAAGAAGATTCCCAGAGGCCACTCATTAATGGTGCCGAAAATGAAGATGACTACGAGCCTAATTATTCAATCCAGGAGGACAGGGCTGTCATCCAAGTGAAGGCAATAAGCTTCCATCAGGCCTGCTGCCTTCCTGGAGTCATACCGGTAAGGACTCCCTTGTCTCCTTCCATAGCTGGCCAGGCTTCCTGCCTTCAGTAGTGCTCCGCTGGGTGGGGAGCATGCTGCCTTCCGTTTTACTGATAACCTGAGATGATTGCGTAGCATCTGTCAGCTTCCCTGGTAGCCATGAAAAGTGGAGACTGGGTATTTTCAGTTTTGGGAGGACTGAAAAATCTCAGCCTTGGTCACTTAACCCTGTCATATATAGAACCTTCAGACAACATGGGTCGGGTGGGTGTGTCCACATGTGACTTGTGAACAGGCTGATCCTGAGCCATCATGCAACTATGAAGGCAAAATTAACAAGATTTTAAATATGTATTTTGAATCTGTCACATTTACCTGGACCAAGAGGGGTTTCGAATGGTTCATTATCTGCCTTATTTGTGAATTCTGGTCATTCTGGGGAATTGGGAGTTGCCCAGTACTAGGACAGAGTACACAAGAATTTCTTGGTAATGCATCCCAGCATTTCCACAACCTTTGCAGTCAGGATCAACTTCATCTGAGCTGAACTCATCCTGCTGCTGCAGTCTGTCTTGATGTTTTGGGTGCCCTAGCACTGGAGTGGAAGTTACGAGGCCTAGGTTGTGTTTGCAGCTTGCCCAGTAACTTTCTGTGAGACCTGGATAAGTCACCCAACCCGTCCCTGTGCCTCAGTGCTGCAGATGGAGATGACACCCATCTTGTCTGGCTCATCGTGTAGTTGACAAGCGTCTGTTTTCATGATGCAAGTGTGTAGGCCATCCTGCTCTGTCCCTCCCAGCCACCTTCTGCCCTCTGCCTCTCTGCTGAGAAACTAACCCTTCTAACAGGTAGTCAAGTGGAACGGCCCTCTACTTCTTGAATTCTAGGACAGTGACTAGCGGAAGGGAAACTCAGCTTCTTTTGGGCCCTTTTAGGCCTGTCCTTCTTAAGATAGTGTCTTTTGGTTGTTAAAATATTTTACCGGCAGTCATTTTGGTTGACACAGAACTTCGGTTTGTTGTGGCTAAACAAGAAACTCATTTGCTGGCTCCTTTGTGCTCCTAAGCCATTGTTCTCTGGCAAAGCCGGGTGGAGAGGAAGTCTAGTTAAGCCTTTGTCTTTGTAGCAAGCGTCTGGGCAGAGAGCTGTGGTGGTTGGGATTTGGCTCTCTACGGGGTGTCTGCTACCCTGCCTGCCAGGGGAGCTCTTTTAAAACAAGTGGCACCTGGGAAATCACTGGCACTGGGGGGGAGGGGGCAGGAGTACTAGCCAGACACCCTTTGAAGTCCGCCCTCTTCCTCTGCCTTCCCTTTGATGCTAATAGTCCGGGTTTCCTGGTAATAATGTGTGTGTTGAATACAGGAGTCTCAGCCATCACCCACTTAAGGCAGCTCTCTCTCAGAAGAGAGCCAGTGGCCAGTGAAGACCGTAGCTCTTCCTTTTGAGCCCACCAGAAAGGCTCTTTTCTGTGGGATGTAGGGCTTTTGGAAGCTCTAATGCGAAAGTGGTCCTCAGGTGGATGTCTTTCTGTCTATGACAGAGTCACTTACTCTCTGTAGTTTGCAGAATTAACTCTGTGGGAAGAGAACCAAGAAGGTCTGGCTGCTGGCAGTATGAGCTGAGGTTTGCTAGGCCAGTTTGCCTGTGGCTGCTGCTGGTCGTTGGTAGCATGCATACTAGGGACCTTTTATCTAAATAAAGACACTTGGGTACAGTATGCACTGCTTCTGGGTTTCAAATACTGCCTTGCTTTTACCAGAGAAATGATAGAAGAAGAAACTGGGGGTAGTTAAGAAAAAGGTGTGCATAGTTTAGGTTTTTTTTTTTTTTTTTTTTTTTTTTTTTTTTTTTTTTTGGGGGGGGGGGGACCAGTAAAGTAGAAGAGAAGAGGGAGGGCTTCTGGGTAAAGGCAGGGAAGACGTCATGCTGTGCTGTAAGGTGCTTGTTGATAGTTGTGTTTTTCTTGCAGTACTCACTGGCTTACGCCTGCCTGAAACTAGTGAATTACTCCTTTTTCTTCTGGTTGCCCTTTTATCTGAGTAACAACTTCGGGTGGAAGGAAGCCGAAGCTGACAAGTTATCCATTTGGTACGATGTTGGAGGCATCATAGGTACGCACGTGTGCATCTCCTTCTGCATAGTTACTCGCCTGCTATCTCTCACAGTTAGGAAATCTCGCCTCATTTGACATTTTATTGCTTGCTCCACAGCCGTCTTTCCCAACCTGTCCTACCAGTAAACATGCAAACTTGTGTGAGAACAAAAAGCCCATAGGGGGGAAGACCAGCCTGGGACAGGCTGTGATTTATAGGGGCTGTCTTCTCTCAGTCTGCGGTTGATGGATCAGGTCTTTTGTCCTGGGAACACTTGGGAATCTCTTTAAATGCAGCGCCTTTGTGTGCTTTCAGAGATGGCTTGGCTTTGAAGCTGATTCTGTGAGAGATTCAAGATGGAGTAGGAATGTGTTCATTTTGGCTTCCTCCCACTGTCCCACTATCTTCAGCCAAGGAAACAAACATAGCACTTTAGTTTGTAGATTGCCAGGTACCAGAGGAAGGAAAAACAGAAAGGATTTTCCTTTCCTTTCTTGTGTGTGTTTGCAATTGCCTTGCAGTACACAACGGGTTTATTTTATTCCCCAGGCTGAGGATTGAACCCTGGGCCAGCAAATGTCCTATAACTCTAGTTCTATGACAGATTTTCACAGTGGCTTTGTGTTATAGTCAGAACCTTTAAGCAAGAGCAGCAGATTTTACACTATGTCCCCTTTAACATCTGTCTGTGATGTTCACGCATAGAGTTACAGTGAAGCCAAGCTACCCTGAGCACATGAACTACACAGTAGGCCCGTAGGTGTCACACTGCTAGTACATTTGAACTTGGCTATTGGTAGTCTTAAGTCCAGAGCCAAACGTAATGTAGTCACCCTGAGACCTGATCATACTTCTGTATCCTCCACAATTAAAGGCATCTCAGTGCAGAGGGAGAGAAGTGGGTTTGGAGCCGAGCCTCACTAGGTCACACTAGTCAGCCTGTGCTGCTTTCAATTTTGTGATCTTTCCGCTCCAGCCTCCAGGGGGACTGCAAATGCAGGCTCACTTGATTCAATTCATCATGCTTTAAATTCAAATGAGGAAATCCAGGGAATCCGTTCATTCTTTATTTGGCAGGGAAAGTAGTAAATGTGAATATTAATGATTTTGTGGTTTTCTTTTTTCTTACTTTGTGGTGTCCTTTCTATGGGCAGTGACTGTGGTGGGGAGACTTGGGAGAGCCAGCTCTATCTTTGGCCCCTAGGGAGCTTGTCTCAGGCGGCTGAGCTCAGCCTCAGCCACTTTCTACTGACTGCTCTTTGTGGTTGAAGGTGGGACTCTGCAAGGCTTCATCTCCGATGTACTGCAGAAGAGAGCGCCTGTGCTGGCCCTCAGCCTGTTCCTGGCAGTTGGGTCCCTTGTTGGGTATAGTCGTGAGTATTCCTTTGCAATTAAAGTGATTCCTCATCTCTTGAAGATAGTCACTTGCCCAGAGTCACTGGTCAGCCACAGAGAGATCTGTGATTAGCTCTGAATGCCTGGGAACTGTCATCACGTGGTTTTATTTGTGTGGGGAGGAAACTGTCATCTGCCTTGCTTTGTGGACCTGTTTAAAAGCTTGCTTGGGAGTGTATTGCTTTGTTTGAGGGGCGGCTCCAGAGGGACAGCATTAGAGCCAATAAAACCATAAAAGGAGGCAAGGTTTCTAAAGCGGGAGGATTGTAATTAGTAGATCTTGGGGTTTGTGTGTGTGTTCTAAAGCCAGTAGAGTCTTTCTCTGGCTTTTAGACATCTCATTAGCTTGAGCAGTAGCCAGAGGCAGGCAGGACAAAAGCTAGAAGGGGCCCTGAGAGTCGTCTGTCTTTGTTGTCTCTGGAGGGATTGTGAAGTGGCCGGGATGTGGCTGCTGGCTGTGCACTGTCGATGGAGACACATGCAACTGCTTTTCAGGTCACTGTGGTGTGTGTCTTCTCTCACAGGCTCTCCAAACAATAAGTCCATCAATGCGCTTCTGATGACCATTACAGGTACAGTCGACCCTTCTGTTCAGAGAAAGCTGTGTCCCACAGATGGACTAACACTAACCCTTTGCTATGTAGACCTCGAGAAATAGGAAGATAAATGTCTCCTTTGCCAGCTTCCCCCTCTGCTCATGGGTGACTTCTTAACCCTCTGTGACAGAAGCTGTCCCTGTGGAGAGAGAACCTAAAAATTTGGATTGTTGCCCCAGGTCTGGCTTTGACTTCAGAAGGAGACTTAGGAAGAAGGCCTTACGTTGGAATCCCACCCACTAGCTCATGGAAGCACGGAATAGCTAGCTTTTTTTCTCTTGTGCCAAACTGGTTTTTTCTTGAGCACTAGATAAAATAGCAAGGTATAATTAGGAAATAATGTTATATTAAAAAAAGTAATTTTTTAAATGTTTTTTTTTTTTTTTTTTGGTTTTTCGAGACAGGGTTTCTCTGTGTAGTCCTGGCTGTCCTGGAACTCACTTTGTAGACCAGGCTGGCCTTGAACTCAGAAATCCGCCTGCCTCTGCCTCCCAAGTACTGGGATTAAAGGCGTGCGCCACCATCGCCCTGCTTAAATGTTTTTTATTGGATATTTTATTTACATTTCAGATGCCATCCCCTTTCCCCATTTCCCCTCCCTAGAAAACCCCTATCCCATGCCCCCTTTTCCTTTTTGCTTTTATACAATTTTTTTAAAATGTTAATCAAAGGCTTTATAATAAGTTTGGTATTGCTCAATCAGAAGTGTAGCCCAATACCCAACCTAGATATATCAACTATCTTTGGCTGGTAGAGACACGTGAACATCTGCCTCCATGACCCCTCCTCTTTCTCTCTCTTTCTCTCTCTCATCACCTAGCTTCTCCTCTCCTTCTTCTTCTCCTCTCCTTACTCCTTCTCTTCCTCTCGGTACTCCTCCTTCCCCCTTAGCTCCTCCTACATATCACCCTTCCTGTTAAAATAAAACTTTTCTCTCAAAATACAATTAGAGCATAATTATGCCTATTTGTATCAGTGAGGTACAAGATAGTCCTAATACCCAGTCTATCATTTTGTTGACTAACTAGAACCTCTGTCATCTCTCCTAACTAAAACACTTAGTTCTGAACCAAAAAAGTAATTTTTTAATTCAGCAAGATGTGTGGGTCTGATTCCAGTAACATGACTCCACTTACCAGAGCCAAGCTACGCCCACCCGAGGGGGTGGCCTTACAAGAGCAGTGGCAGATAAAATCCTGTTTGTCCCCTTTGAAAGAGCACTGTCTCATCCCTCTCTTTCCAGCATGTTGGTGTTTGGGAGACACAATTCTGCTGTAACCCTGACAAGCGGCTGCCATTTGTTGATAATGAGTACATGCCTACTGCATTGAAAAGGCTGACTGTTCTGTGATGTTCTTTCCCTTAGGTGCTGTAGACACACTAGAGTGTCATATCACTAGAGAAGGGATTGTAGAAGAGCAGATACAGTTAGTCTGAAAATACTATCCAGAAGCGCTTCCTTTAGTTTCCGTTTCTCCCCAACATGTTGGTTAAGACATTTGAGATATTTCATCTCTCTGATCAATGGCTAGAAGTATGAATCTTATTTTAACATGAACCTGTTCTCTTTATGGCTTCAGGGTTTTTTATTGGTGGACCGTCCAATATGGTTAGCTCCGCTATTTCTGCAGACTTGGGACGCCAAGAGCTGATCCAAGGAAGCAGCGAGGCTCTGGCGACTGTCACCGGGATCGTTGATGGAACCGGGAGTATTGGTGCTGCCGTGGGCCAGGTGAGAAGAGAGTGTACTTGCTGACTCCCACGGCAGGTGGCGCTCTTGTGCTGTGGACTGCTGTACAGAAAGCCCTAGGTTTTCAGCCTCTGAGAGGTGGGACCTAATATGGAAGGCATCCCACATGGCCATGTAGCTAACTCTGAGTATAGTCTGTTTTCTCCATGTCCAGACATTTATATCTGGTCCCAGAGGTTGGCTGTAGGTGTCCTGTAGCAAAATCATCTGGGATGCAGAACCCTGGAGGTCTGCAGACATGCTGAGTTGGAACCTGTGGTCCTATATATTCCCACTTGGATGCTGGAGAGCTAGCCCTACCAAGATAGTCCGGATGATTTAAGTTTGCTGGTTTGCTTGGTTAGTGGGGTGAATCCTGATAGCTAGTGCTGTGGTCAGTAAGGAAGCAAGCAGTTATCCACATGTTATCCAGTGTTGTGGATGTTTATCAGTGTCTGCTCACTGCAGAAGTGCAGGCTCCATGAGGGCAGCATTGGGCCTGGTGCCCTCTGTAGCCCTACCTCAGTGCTCCTGGCACACAGGAAGAACAAAAACATAAAAAAAAAAATATTTAACAAGGGTAGGAGAATTACCTATGCATGCTCTGGGGTTGAAATCAAGCAGGGCTACTGTCACCCGTTTGGAAGGCTTCACGTCTGAGGGAGGTGAGTGGTCATCTTGTTTTATACATTTATGTGTGTATATGTATGTGCATACCATGTGGCACACGTGTGGAAGTCAGGACAACTTGTCAGAATCTGTTCTCTCCTTCCTCCGTGTTTGTCCTGGGGCCTGAACTCAGGACATCAGGCTTGGTGACAAGGGCCTTTACCCTCGGCCATCTTTCCAGTCCCATCACACTGAGTATTTTTAAATTCTGTCTCCCTAATGCTTTGTAAGTTAATTAGGTGAATATATTGTAATTGACTTTCCAGACATTTTACTTTGAATTTTCTTTTTGAGGACAGTTTCTTATGTAGCCCAGGCTGACCTTGAATTCTGATCCACCTCTCACGTGCTGGGATTATAGGCCTGTGTTACCACACCACCTGCTAGAAGTTTTACTCCCACTTGTCTCACGGGTCAGTGTTTAGACCCCAACTGTAAGTGTGGGTCTCCATTGAGTCTGACTGACACAGTCAGGCAAGTGGGTCAGGACTAAATCATTCTCAGCTGTGTTTATTCCTTCTCTTGCGGGTTTTGTTTTGTTCTATTTCTCAGATGGCCCTGGCTGTCCTGGAACTCAGAGATTTGTAGACCAGGCTGACCTTGAACTCAGATCTACCTTTCTCTGCCGCCTGAGTGCTGGGATTAAAGGTGTGTGCCACCACGAGCAACCTCTTGGGGATTTCTGAATGATTTCTCATTGCCTATGGAATTGCCTTACAAACTCTGTGACTGAAGGTTAAGACTCCATCAGCCTTGCCCTTAGCCGTTCTCTGGACTCCTCCTTAAGTGTTGCCTCTGCCTCCTTGGTTGCCATAGCAGTTGCTGCCTGCTTCCTGGAGAACAGCCATTACACAGGATGGTCAACGCCAGCCTGGACCACAGTGTTCCAAACTGAGCACGCCTTTAGTCTCAGCACTCGGGAGGCAGAGGCAGGAGGATCTCTGAGTTCAAGGTTACAGATCGAGTTCCAGGATGGCCAGGGATACACAGAGAAACTCTGCCTCAATAAATAAATAAATACATACATATATACATACATAGCATGGTGGTGCATGCATGCCTATGATCTTTGTCCTCAGGAAGCAGCAGAATGGCTTTGATTTAAGGTCAGCCTGGGCTATGCAGTAACAACCAGGCCATCCAAGAAATAGCAGGATCCTGTCTCCAGAAAACTAAAATAAAAAGTGAGCTATTGGTATCTCCAGTGCTTAGTATGTTGTTTATTTTGTGTGTATATGTGTGGGTATAACTGTGCTGTGTCACACATGTGAAGGCCGGAGGACAATTTCTGAAAGTTCTTTGCTTCTAATATGTGGGTTCTGGCGATCAACCTCATGTTGTCAAGCTTGGTGGCAAGTGTCCTTATCCTCTGGGCTAGCTCGCCAGGCCTCTTAGTGCATTTGGACACACATTTCTGGATTAGATCAAATTACATTGTCTACTAAGGAGAAACGAGAACAAACGTCTGATGTTGTCCACATTGAAACGTAAACATTTATCCACTAAATGTAGAAACAGCACAGGCGTCCAGGAGCTGCTGAAAGCGTAAGCAGGGTGTGGCATATCCACACAGTGGAGGATTGTCCATCCGCTAGAAAGCAGTGAAGGCTTGAAAGAGGCTACAGCATAGATGAACCTCGAAAATAGACTATTGAAAGAAGCCAGTGACGGCAGACACAGTGTGCTTTCATTCATAGGAATGTCTAAACTTGGTAAATTTACAAGAAAAAAAAGACTGATCTGGTGGTTGTCAAGGGTGGAGTGGCTCGGGAGTGCCTGCTGGTGGGCTGGCAGCTTGTGGAGTTGGTCATAACATTGCTAAACGGCATTAATGATGGGTTGCATAGGTCCAGATCCACTAAGAAATGTTGTGCTCTGCCCTTGTAGTGGCCAAGTGCCTTTGTAGTGCCTTGTGCCATACAAACTGCACACTGACAGAATGTTTTTAAAAGGCCTGCTGAGACAGCTCAGTGGGAAAAGGTACTTGCCAACAATCCTGACCACCTGAGTTTGTTCCCTGACCATCATCACATTGTAGAATGAGAGAACTGAATTCTGCAGGTTGTCCTTTGACCTCCACATGTACAGTGGAGAGAGAGAGAGAGAGAGAAAGACAGAGAGAGAGAGAGAGAGAGAGAGAGAGAGAGAGAGCGCACATATACACACAATGAGTAAGAAAGCAGTAGTGTTAGCCCGATGGTGGTGACTTAGGCCTTTAACCCCAGCACTCAGGCTGATCCCTTGGGTTCCAGGACAGCCAGGCTGCACAGAGGAACCCTGTCTTGAAAAACAAACAAAAACCATCCATGTGGTTGTTCGAATGATAAATATTTTTTAAAGGTAGAGTTACAGCTCTCCTTTGGAAAGCTACTATGTTCCCGAAGCTGTAAAGGTGGTGAGAGTTTTGTGGGTAGGGCAGCTGGCTCTGCTGTCCAGGCTGACCTTGACCTCAGGCTGACCCTGACCTTCTGCCTCCACAGGCGCACTGCAGCACGCAGTTGGACTTACACTCTCCGTATCTGATAGGACCTAAACCAGGTCAATAAGTGCTTTTGCTTTCAGTTTTCCCAGCACGCATTTCACTAATGATGTAGTCAAAGGATGTGGCTTACCTCATCTGTGGTCAGGTGATCTTCAGGACTAATGTCAAGACTTTAGCAGGGGAAAGTCATCTCTCCAGCAGTATGTCATAGTGGTATGGAGGAACTAGATATCCCCGGGAGAAAGAATGTAACTGAATCCTTATTTTATACTCTACAACAGTTACCTCAAAGTGGATTGAAGATCTAAGTTTAAGAGCTAAAATTATTGCCTTTAATCCCAGCACTTGGGAGGCAGAGGCAGGCGAATTTCTGAGTTCGAGGCCAGCCTGGTCTACAAAGTGAGAGTTCCAGGACAGCCAGGGCTACACAGAGAAACCCTGTCTCGAAAAACCAAAAAAAAAAAAAAAAAAAAAAAAAAAAAAAAAAAAAAAAAAAAAAAGAGCTAAAATTATGAAATTCTTAGAAGAAAACATAGGGCCAATTTTGATTAAAAAAATAGGTATAAACGGCTAATATAAACGCATGTGAAGACTCTCGGTGGCCTTAGTAGAGGAATACAGATCAGCACCACACTGATATCTGACTTCATTGCTAGTGAGGATCTCTGTAATAAAAAAGCAGAACATAGGGACTGGAGAGATACTCAGTGGGCAAGAGGACAGGCTGCTCTTCCAGAGGACACAGGTTCATTCCCAGCACCCACATGATGGCTGGCAACTGGCTGTAACTCTAGTTCCAGAGGATCCAGGGCCCTTTTTTGGAACCAGGCACTCATGTGCTTCACATCTGTGTGTCCAGGCAAAATCAGAGCGAGCCTTATGTGCCGGTATGAACGTAAACAAAATGCTGGAGAAAATACGAGTATCCTCCCCACCCCAAAAAATTAAATGTGCAATTATTATGTGACCTAGCATAGTGCTCCTAGGTTTACCTCCCCTTCTCCCCAGCTGAAACCAAGGACTAATATTTGTATGCTGGTGTTTATTACAGTTTATTCATAGTAGATAAAAGGTGGAAATAGGCATTCAACAGATAAATGGATTTTAAAAAACGTGATATACGCTTTCAGTGGAATTCTATTCAGCCACGAGGAGCGAAATGCTAATGCATGTTTACTGTGTGATTGAACCTTGGAAACTTTCCCTCATGAATGATTAGTAAGCCAGACAGAAGAAAACAAAAAATATTTACATGAAGTAGGCACATTTACAGCTTCAGAATTAGAAGTTGCTAAGTCAGTGTAATCTCAGCACTTGGAAGACTGGGGCAAGAGGACTGCCACAAGTTCAAGGCTGTCCTAGACTATATAATGAGTTCAAGACCGGCCTAGGCTACAGTGAGACCCCAACTTAGGGAAGAAGAAAACAATGAGATAGAGCCTGCCAGTGGATAGGGTTGTGGGTGCTGTGGTTTACAGGGCTTTCATTATGTGTAAAAAGATTTGGGAAATAAACAGCTGTTGTGGGTGTAGGTCATTGTGAGTGCAGTTTCTGTTGCTGGCCTGTGAGTTTAAAAGTGGTTAAAATGGGGCAGAGCACTGGCTGGGCCATCAAGAGGACTGAATTAGGATCCTTGAGTCCCAGGCTTACTGTAACCCCAGCTCTGAGGGAAGCATAGATAAGAGGATTGCTGGGACCTGCTGGCTTCCAGCCGAGCTGAGAAAACATGGCTCCTCTGTCCAGGGGACTTGAGGTATTGGCAGTGGGAGGTGCCCCCTTCCAGCGTCACGCTGAGCACACACGCAGGCATTAAAAAAAATCATAAAATGGCAAACTTAGATGTTGAACAGCCCTGTCATAAAGGGGAGGTAAAGCTGGGTTAAATGCTCTTACCTTCTTCTCAGTAATTGAAAGTAAAGGGAAGGAGTTAGGTGGTGGAATGTTGGTAACATAGTAACCCTGTGTGGTTGAGAGTGAGGAGGGCATTTGAGGCCACTGTCGTTTGCATATCAACTTTCTGGCTGATCAGACCTGCCTAGTAAGACTGTGCCTCAGAAACACTTCAAAAAGACAGAAAAGTGAGCTGCTGGAGGAGACAGTTTGTTTCCAAAAGCATCAGCTCCAGGATGAAGAGTGAGCAGGCACGAGATGCTGAAAGCAGACCTCAGAGCACACAGGTTCCCCCACCGGTTTGTACATGGATGAACCAGTAATAATATGCAAATAGAGGCCAGGTGTTGCACCAACTCCTTAGTCATTACCAGCACCCAGACTTACTGATCGTGAGTTCAAGGCCAGCCTGGGCATGCTATAACCCTGTCTAGAGCTCTATAAATGACAAGTTGTTATTTGAATACCAGCTCCTGATTTTCCAAAGTAGTCCTGTCTAATCTCCTTTCAGGCTACCTTATCTGGTTTATTTATATTTTATGTGCCTGAGTGCTTTGCCTTTGTGAATGTGTGTGCATGTCTGGTGCCTTCAGAGGTCAGAAGAGGGGTTGAGTTCCCCTGAGCTGGACTGACAGGTGGGTATGAGTAAGAACAGTCAGTGCTTTAACTACAAGCCCTGTTTGCTTGCTTGCTTGTCTTTGTTGTTTCATTGTTTTGATGCAGAGTCTCATTTAGCCTAGGCTAGCCTCAAAGTGCCTGTATAATAGAGGATAACCTTGAACTTTTGATCCCCCTTCCAAGTGCTAGGTCACAGGCATGCACCACCATGTTCAGTTTATTTGGTGTTGGGGATCAAACCCTGGGCCTTTGTGAATGATAACAAAGCACTCTATCAAAAGCCATGTCCCCAGCCCTCATTTGGTTCACTTATAAAGAATTTATTATGGTTTCCCTTTCTCCTTTTCAGTATCTGGTGTCTTTGATCCAGGACAACTTAGGATGGATGTGGGTTTTCTACTTTTTTATTCTCATGGTAAGTGTGGTTTTTTTTTTTCCCTTTAACCATCTTTCTTATTTAATTTAGAACATTTGATTTCATCACTACTTGAAACCAACAAAATTGCTGATTGCTTTTGAAGACTTAAGTGTGAAAAGTAACATTTGATTATGCTGAAAAGACTTATTAATCAGTGTGCTCCTCTGGGCTGCTAACCAGGATTTGAGAATTCTGAAGCAAAGCAACAATGTTACAGAGAAGAGAAGTGAGGCTCTAATTAACACGGTCTTATACATGTCCAAAGCGGGGACACTCTGCAGGGGAAACTGCTCAGCTAGAGATTCTTGGCTGAGATTTTTGTGCTTTATGAGAAAGAGTCTGTAAGGTCCTGTCTTTAAAATGCTGCTTCCTGTTTAAAAGGCACATGACATATTCTGTTGTAGTGTTGGTGGGACAGTGCTGAAGACAGGTCAACCAAACTCACCTGCTGATGACCTTGCTGTTGAAACTGGCCATCCTAATTGGCCACCGCCCAAGTCTGGGCAGTTGTCCTCTAACCTGTCCCGTAGGCCAACAAGAGCAAATTTGGGGGACTCTCTTCTCCAGCTTCTAATGACTCAGATTTGGTGACACTCCTGTGATGCCAGCACTTCAGGAGGCAGAGGCAGGAGGATTGTGAGTTGAGGGCCAGCCTAAAAGACCTTGTCTTTAACAAACAGTCCAGTCGTTTCCAGGATCCACCTGTGGGCTAGGGATGCAGCATGTTTAGGCCCAGAGTTCAGTCCCCAGCTCCACAGAACAAACAAAAAGGAAACGGTTCAGGAAAAGTCCGAGCTGCACACACCTCAGAACCCAAGCTTGATACCCAGAACCTCTATAAAGAGCAAGGTGTGATGGCGCACATCTGCGATCCCAGAGCTACTGCAAGAAGGCAGCAACAGGAAAGTCACCCAGAAGCCTACAGATCAGCTAACCTGTAGGAACAGCCGCAGAAACGAGAGATCCTGCCTCAGCATAGCGGAAGGCGAGCTCCAACTGCCCCAAGTTGTCCTCTGACCTCCATACATGCTGTGGCACCTGCACACACATGTCTGCACATGTGTGCCTGTACACGTGTGCACACTCGTGCTCTCCCTCCTCCCTACAAACACACACACACACACACACAGAATAAATAGTAAAAAATAAATCTAAAAGCTCGTAGAGATCTGCTAAGTAGAACAGAGGTACCTGATGGTATGAGGCTACCAGGGACTATTGCAGCAAAAGCCAGACCTGATGTAAGAAGCCAACGTTCATCTCTAGTGACTTGCTTTGCCTGTGGCAGTGACACACTTCAGTTACATTTTTTCACAGCTGTGTGACATTATGTGTTTGTTGTTCTAACTGTAATTTTTAAGTCATTTTCTAATTCACTGAAGACAGAAAGTTTTATTCCTGTGAAGTCAAAATGAATGTCTTTGCCCAAACCCATTGCTAATGCTAACAAACCGTGACTAAGATTTGGCTGAGAGAAGTAAGTTGTTGCTTCATTTTAAAAACTTTTTTCTCTTCACAGACAAGTTGTACAATTCTGTTTATCTCACCGTTAATAGTGAGGGAAGTATTCTCTCTTGTGCAAAGGAGACAAGCTCACATACTTAATGAATGACGGGTACCCACAGGAGAGAACGGACTGGGAAGCTGATGAGGGCCCACAGGTCTTCAGTTCACTCGTGTGGAATTCTCTGAACACTAATGCAGCCTCAGCTTGTCAGGCATCCTGTAACACTGCCAGCCACCCCAGACACTGGCAAGTAAGGGGTGAATTATTTTTGTACACTACAGCAGTTACTGAAGATTTTTATTACGTTTGTGAATGTACTGAAAGGAAAACGAATCTGCCAGCATCTTTGTTGGGCTTGTCAGCTCATCCCTCTAACCTTAAGTACTGGTTTTGGTCCTGGACCCTTGTTCTTCAGCCTTAATCAAGAGCTAAATGAGCAGAATCATGCAAGTTTGTATTGATGAGAAGACTGTGGTGTGGTGCTCTGACACCATGTTTGCAGAGACTGGATCACCAGTAAGGCAGAGCAGAGCTGAGTCCAGATGCTGCTACAGGCCTGCCGGGGATGGAACACACCTTTACCAAGGTGGAAAGATCCCATTATGCTGGGACACTGTGGCTTCCGGAAGTCCTCGTCTTCTCTAGACTGGACTGGCTGTTTGCTTGTTCTCCTCCGACTTCACTCACATTTGACAGACTCCTAGGAGCAGTCTTCCATTCGTGAACTATTAAGTTAGTTCAGACATTCCAGTATGGAGTTTTCAACCCCAGATTCACAATCTGGGAAGGATAAGACTCTGAGAAGCCGTTCTATGTAGCCTTATTGTTGGAAGATTGGTCTCTGTCGTAGCTGCAGCCAGGTTCCTGGAGTTAACTCAGCAGACCAGGCTTAGAGCAAAGACAAAGGCTTTTTGTCCCAGGGGTGTGAAGTGTAGGTACTGAATCATGTTAGTGGATTGTTAGGGCCTGAGGCTGCCCTTTTTAGAGATTGTAGAGTGTATGTCTTCAAGACTATGAATTCTGTATGAATCAATACTTTAAGATCATTCTGTACATACATTTTAAATTATGTAAACAAACTAGGAGGAAAATGTACAAATTTGAGGGACCCCTAATTCACATTGGGTTAGGAAATATCTTCCACCGCTTGCTTTATGCTCCAAAATATGTATTGATGAACTTACAGGAATACTGCAGATTTCTGAGCACTTCCTGTTCAGTCACTGACATAAAGGGAAAACACAAAACATAGGAAGGGAGGGGAAACAACCCCCAGCTTCGGTAATAAACGTCCAGCTGTTGGGTTACTTAATCTCTGCTGAAGCTGTACATTGCCTCTCACTTTTCCTTTTTTTTTTTTTTTGGTGCTGGGGTGGAATCTGGGTCTTGCACATGCCCAGTGTGTCTCCCGCTGCACTGCACTCCCAGCCCAGCCCTACAGTTAAGTGCAGCGATGCCTTGAGTTGCCCATAACTACTTGTCACAGGCAAGCAGACAGCCCGCAGCCTTGCCAGGTGGGACTGCTCCCCTGCCCTAGGTACTGGGAGGCCTCATTCCCATTGGGTGCTTGCTGTTCTGCAGCAGACTGCTCAGCGGTGTCTACAGACAAAGCCTATTTACTGGTGACCCTCTTGTTGTGTGGCTCAGAGGCTCATCCTCGTTAGTGGGTTGCATCTTCATGTTCTGATACCAGCCCGTGCTTTCTTTTCCAGTTTAGTCCCTGGTGGTTGAGCACCCCCTTCTCCTGGCTCTCCGAGCTCTACCTGAAATGGAGATGTAAACATTCAGAACTGGATGACATGATGTTTTTCTCTCAGTCTCTCAGTATGTTCTCCGTCTACTTCTGCCAACCTGTAAGGGAAGTAACTTTAACGAATGCCTAGGCGCTCACCTCGTTTTGTTCTTAAACAGTTCCCTGGAAGAAAGGGTCAGAGCTGGGAGCTGGCGGAGTGGGTGAGGTGCTTGTTTTGAAAGCATGCATACCTGAGTTTGGATTCTCAGTCCCTATGTACACATCTGGGTGTAGCTGCACACACCTGGAATCCCAGTGCTCAGGAGCCATTGGAGATCGGTCTAGCTGAACTAGTGTGCTTAGGTTCAGGAAGAGAACCTGTCTCAGAAGAGAGTGAGGGGCTGGAGAGACGGCTCAGGATCCAGATTCAGTTCCCAGAACCCACGTAACAGCTCACAACCATCTATATACCTCCAGTCTCAAGGGATCCAACGCCCCCCTCTGGCCTTCACAGGAATTACATGCACATGGTACACTTAAATACTTGCAGGCAAAACGCAAATATAAATTAATAATACATCTTTTTTTTGGGGGGGGGGGCTCAAGACAGGGTTTCTCTGTGTAGTTCTGGCTGTCCTGGAACTCACTTTGTAAACCAGGCTGGCCTCGAACTCAGAAATCCACCTGTCTTTGCCTCCCAAGTGCTGGGATTAAAGGTATGCACCACCACTGCCTGGCTTAATAATACATCTTAAATAGGAGAGAGGAATTAATTTGGGGAAAAAATAGTAGGAGGCTTTTACACACTAAGATAAAGAATTACTGGATGGGAAACATTTGGCCCTTTTAAGTGTGTCCTGTTCTGGAATTCAACAATAGTAGTTACATAGTCCTTAAATAAGAACTTAGGAACAGAAAGAAAATCCCTTCCTTCCTGACAGCTAGGTGGAAGGCCTGGAGTGTGGGCGATTCATTTTCCTGGTGCTGCACCTGGTACCCAGGGCTTCTGTGCTTGCTAAACAGGTGTTCTCCTGGTAACCCTGGGCAGTGTGGAATTTATGACCCTTCTGCCTCTGCCTCCCGAGTGCTGGAGTGACACACACGAGCCACCACCCCTAGCTGCAAAAGTCTCTACTTGTACTGACTAGGTTTTCTGACTAATATCCTGTTTTCTTTCCTGTTGCCTTCCTGGCTCTACCAGCAACTTTCCCCTCAGCGATTGAGCTAGGTAACCATGCTTGCCAGGACTGCCTCACTCTGTGCCTGTCATTCTGCCTTAGTCATCAGTGACACCATCAGTGGCACCTCCTTTTACCAAAGAAGACACCATATCCTCTTACCACCCACAGAAATAGCTTGTGTAGCTCATTGAATTTGGGAGCCCTCCTCCCCCCCCCCTTTTTTTTTTATAAAGAATTTATTCATTTATTTAATGTATATGACGAATATACTGTAGCTGTTTTCAGACACACCAGAAGAGGGCATCGGACCTCATTACAGATGGTAGTGAGACACCATGTGGTTGCTGGGAATTGGACTCAGGACCTCTGGAAGAGCAGTCAGTGCTCTTAACTGCTGAACCATCTCTCCAGCCCCACTCCCTTATTTCTTCTTTGTTTTTTCCCACCCAAGACAGGGTTTCTCTGTGTAGCCCTTTGGCTGTCCTGGAACTCACTCTGTAGTCCAGGCTGGGCTGGAACTCAGAGATCTGACTGCTTCTGCCTCCTGCGTGCTGGGATTAAAGACTGCCATGCTTGACTGTTCAGGTTTTTTAAATCTTTCCCCCCTTGTATTTGACACTGGTGACTATCTTTTCCCAGGACTGCTTTTTGTTATTGTTTGTTTTGTTTTTTAAACCTTCTTACCATTGTTCTAGGGTATTTCAGTTTCTTTTCCATCTTTGGGTTTGTGTGGGTATATACTCATTTGTATATTTGGTGTCTGTGGCTCCTAGGTTCTTGTGTGTGTGTGTGAGTGTGTGTATGTGTGTGTGTTTATGTGCATTGAGTCTGTGTGTGTGTGTATGTATGTATATGTTTATGTGAGTGTGTATGTGTGTTTATGTGCATGGATGTCTGTATTTATGTTTGTGTGTGCATGCTCGCATGTGTGTTTATGTGCATGGCTGTCTGCAGGCCAGAGACTGACATTGCTTTCCTTGATCCCACTTACAGAATTGGACTGTTAGTTCACAGCTTGCTGTGGTGGCCATGCGCATTCATTTATTCTCATTCTAGCTCATTTTTCTCTCTAACGCCTCTTTTTGCTCCCAGCTCTCTCAGTCTTCATTCTCCCATCAAGTTCAGCCAGCACCATTTATTGAAGAGCCCTTGCAGAACCAGTGTTGTAAGCCTCCTCACCTTTGCTTATGCTGTGAGTCAAATCCATCTTACTTGTATACTTGGTGTCTGCGGCCCCTAGGATATTATAACCCTCTTCCTCTAATGCCGAGGATGGGCAGAGCAGGCCGTGGTTCCTGGACCTTGTAGACTGCCCCTGCACTGTTCACAATAGTTCTCCTGCAGTAGCTGCCTACATTGTTAGGCTGCCTGGCTTTACACTGGTGTCCTGTCCTCAGCTCTCATTACCCAGCAGCAGGGAGCCTTGGCCACAACAGTGCTTGGGCAACCTCTTTGGAGCCTGTTATTTTCTAGGCTGTCTCTTCTCTCCAGCCCATCACAGTCTTCCTCCTGAGTACCTCTGTCTCCTGCCTCCCAGTCACTCTGCTGGTAATGTGCCTTCCCTGTTGGAGCCTTCCAGAGCCCTTATCTTAGGCACTGTCTGCCAGGCTTTACTACCTGATTGTATCTTCTGGTTGCTTCTTGCATTTCCTCAATTACGTGAGTGTGGGCAACATGTCCAAGGACAGGTGGCCATTTAGCTGGTACACAGACTTCCAGATTGGATCCATCTTCCCACACTGTGTCTTTGGAACTTTCGGATACTATCTTACTTACCTCCCACCCAACCTCCCCCCCCCCCCCCCCTTACTGTAGTGCCTGGAGCATTTCTGGTGAGATAGGTAACTTGTTTCAGCATGTATCTTAAGTAAATCAGATTAAATGTGAAGTACTAGTGTTAGCATAGACATAGACGGCCCAAAGCCCTTACCCGGGTCTACATGTGCTAATGTTACACCCAGCATTTATCTTTAGTTACGCGAAGAGGGAACCTTAATTGAGAAAATGCCCCCGTCAGATTGTCCATATGTGTGTACATGGAAGGCAGTTCTAGATTGTAAAAGAAAGAAATCTGAGCAAGTCATGGGGACCAAGCCAATAAGCTGTGCTCCTCCATGGCCTCTGCTGCGGTTCCTGTCTCCAGGTTCACGATGGACTACAATGGAGATGTGTAAGCTGAGTAAGCCTTCACCTCACCAGTGTGGTTTTGGCCGTGGTGTTTTATTATAGTATCAGAAACCTTAAGACACAGACAAAAGACTTATACTCTTAAGACACAGACAAAAGACTTATACTCCTAAAATAAGATTTTAGAAAACCACTGTCCCATTTACTGTTCAGCCTGCACCTCAGGCTTGCAGTTGAGAGCCCAGAGAAGATGACTGTGTTGGCTAGGGTTGCAAAGAGATAGGAGAGGACCACATACCCAGTGTTTTTCCATCTCACCACATGGCCTGGCCTTCCCTCCAGCTGACTCTTGTCCTAGGCTCCCTTCCAAGGTGTGGTTGTGCAGTGCATGAGTCTCAAGCAGAACAGGCAGTTGTGAGGTATTTTGTGAAAAAACTCCCTGTGGCCCCTGCACCTGCCACTGGACTCAGGACTTTGCAGAGGTGGCCAGGTCACCCTAGGGGTATATGACACTGCCAGCTCCTAGCCCCCTCTCTGTAGTAGTTTTCTCCTTTTAGTTTGGGGTGGGTGTGGTGTGGGTGTGGTATGTGTGTGCATGTGTGTGCAGGTACACTTGTATGTGAGTGTGGAGTACAGAGATGGATGTTGAGTGACTTCTATTCTCTACCTTATTATTTAAAACTTTTTTTGTATATGGGAAAAGGATGTTTTGCCTGCAACTATGTCAGTATACCATGTGTGTGTGTAGTGTGCTAGGAAGCCAGAAGAGGGTGTGTTGGGCCCTCTGGAACTGGAGTCACTGGCAGTTGTGAGGCACCACGATGGTGCTGGGAACTGGTCCTCTGTAAGAGCATGCAGTACTTTTTAACTGCGGAGCCATCTCTCCAACCCCATTACCTTACTTTTGAGATAGGATCTCTGTCTGAGCCTACCATTTTGGCTGGACTAGCTGACCAGCAAGCCCCTGAGATCCATCTGTCTCTAATCCTATCCCCAGTGCTGGGATCATGCCTATGGCACTAGTTTTTCCTTGTTGTTTTGTTCTTCTTTGTCTTAATGAGTTCTAGGGTCTGAACTCAAGTCCTTATGCTTGCTCAGATAGCTGAGCCATCTCCTCAGCTTCTTTGCTGCTGCTGCTGCTGCTGCTGCTGCTGCTGCTGCTGCTGCTGCTGCTGCTGCTGCTGCTGCTGCTGGTGGTGGTCTCAGAGATCTGCCGGAGTGCTGGGATTAAAGTCTTAAGCGACCACCACCTGACTTCTCCTTTGTGTCTTTAAGAAGTACCTCTTCACTATCCTTCCAGATTTTTCCATTTGAGTTTGAGGAGAATAATGGTACTCAGTAAACTTTACACCAAAATTGCCCCAATCTTCTGTGCTGCTGGGCAGGATTGTCAGTGAAGGTGGGATTGCTTCCTGTCCATGGCTTATCCAGGTCTGACTCTCCTGTGCCTTGTTGCTCAGTTACCTTTCTCCCTATGAATGTTTCATTGAGTTGGGATGAAGTTTCTGCTTCTCCGGTATTGTTAGTCAGGCCTTAACTGCTTGTCTTTGCCCCTGGTTAAAGGGAATGATTCCCAAGAATGGTGGAAGGAGAGAACTGGCCTCTGAAACTTGTCTTCTGATCTATATAGGCACACACATCCACAAATAAAGAAATGTAATAATAAAATCTTTTAAAGTGAAAGAACCTTTCCCCACCTTTGTGCCCTTTCAGACAAAAAGTAGCAAGATCATTTGAAGCTTCAGTCATCCCTTTTGTCTGTGTGGCCCAAGAAAGTTTTTAATCTCAGAATATCAGCCTTAGAGAGCTGCTGCTAAGGGGCCACCTGTTTCTCAGGAGTGCTGTGGACTTAGTGGGACATGTACTCGGGTACAGTTTCACCTGTGACCTCAAAGGCTTTTGTTTGGGTAGCAGCTATTCATCCTGAGCCCCGGAGAGGGGCATCAGAAGGCCATAATCCTGGGTGCGTTTTTTGTGTGTGTTCATTTGTTTACTTACGATTTGTTTGCTTTCCTGCGCTCATTATGTACAGTCTCAAGAACCTAAAACAGCCTTGCAGTTAATAACACTAGAGAAAAGCTACACTATTGGCCTGGAACCAGGAGCACAGGGCTGGGAGGGGAAGCTACAGTGTGAGGTGCATGTGGCCTGGACCCTTTCCCAGCAGGCCACCACGTTAAGGGCTCTTACCATAGTAGGACAGTTTGGGCTCAGACAGGAGTGATTCTGTGAGCAACCCTTGGAGAGGCTGGGCTGCCCTGTCCTGGGTTTGTATTTAATAGAACTTCTGAGAAGCAAGCCTGTGGCTTGACTGGGAGGGAAGATCCTTAATTGAGGTAAAACAGGAGGAGAGCCCAAGTCTCCATAGTCAATTAGAGGCCACTGAAGGAGCCTCTGGATGAAGGGTCAGGCTGAGAACAGGCTGGCAGCAGTCGCCCTAAGAATGCCAGGCTTGCTCCCCTGCCCCCATGCATCTGCCTCCTGGCCTTGTTGAGACTGGGAACTCAGTAGCTTATCACATGCTGGAGGACAGCAGTTGTCCAGAGTAAAGAGGCTTCTGTATCAAGGTTTTTATCTTCATTTCACTTCCTCCCAAGAGAACAGCTCTTTTCCCGCTGCAGACCTGCTGTGCCTCTGGACTCCGCATGGGGAGACAGATTCCCAACCTCACACCAGAACCTGTTCTGTATTTCATTATTACTCTAGGTCAGTTTGGAGCATCTTGGCTCTTTCTGTTCCCTTCTCACTGTTGGGAGTTCTCATTTCCCTCCAACCTTCCTGTTTTGCCAGGAAGAAGCTTCCCAGGGGGTCGCCTCCTCCGGTGCTTCCTAGTCAGGAATGGAAGCCCGCTCTGACATCAGGTGCACCCCTCTCCTTTCATCCCACAAGTCACGATGCATCCAGAATTGAGATGAACAGGAAAAGAGAACTCCTGGCTCACCCTCTCTCCTCGCCATCCAGGCTTGCTGCTATGCACAGTGAGCGTGTTTTTAAGTGAAGGATTCCCTCCTCAGATTTCACTGTTTCTCACCTATTCCTTTTGTCCATATGCTGCAATTCAGTTTAGAAGTAAGGACTTCAGGGATAAAGTGAGACTCGACTTTTAAGCTTTTTGTTTTATTTCATCAAGACAGGCTTTCACTGTGTAACTTTGGCTGGCCTGGAACTCACTTTGTAGACAGACTGGTTTTGAACTCATGGCCCCACTGCCTCTGCCTCTCAAGTGCTGGGATTTAAAAACATGTAACACCACTCCTGGGTCCTTTGTCTTAAAAAAGCAACAAGCATTTAATTAATTTTGTGTGTAGATGTGTTTGTGTATATACGCTGTAGTGTGCATGTGAAAATCAGAACAATTTTTCGGGAGTCTGTTCTTCTGTCTTGTTGAAGCGCTCTCTCTCTCTCTCTCTCTCTCTCTCTCTCTCTCTCTCTCTCTCTCTGATGCATCGGGTAGCCGTGGCTTCTGCCTCCCATATCACTTTAGGGATGCTTGGAGCACAGATATACACATACCTCCACATGGTGGGTATAGGATTAAACTCAGGTTGTCAGGCTAACCCACAAAGCCATTTCCCTGGCTCTTTATTGTGTGTGTGTGTGTGTGTGTGTGTGTGTGTGTGTGTGTGTGTGTGTGTGTGTGTGTGTGATGTTGGTACAGGTTCTTATGGTGTAGCCCAGGCTGTCTTCAAACTCACAATCCTCCTGCCTGGGCTTCCTGAGATTACAGACATGAGTCGATATGCCTGTCTTCTTCATGTCATTTTCCCAGTTGGTCGCTCAACTGTGCTTGGGTGTTGTCCTCTCCCAGGAACAGAGTGTGCTGTCTCCTGGGAACCCATTCTCTTGTTGAATAGCTTTAACTGTAAGAAAGTTCATTGTTCTAGTGAGTGAAAATTGCCTTCTGGTTTCTTCCTGTTCTCAATTCTTCTAAAGCAATACAGGTTACTTCCCCCTCCACCTCCCCTGGGTGAGGTGTTGTATTTTGCTTGTTTTTGATAGTCTTTCTTATATAGCCCAAGCTGGCCTTGAACTCTGAGTCCTCTCTCTTCAGTACTGGGGCTTCAGACATATACTTTGGAACCTGGCTATGTTTTCTCTTGTTAAATTGGAAGGTGTGAAACTATTTCTGTGGCTACTGCTCTCTGAACAGGTCAGGCTCTGTTCTTTGGATTTGAACTTGTGGCTGCCTCCTTACTCTTTACCTGCCTTTGCCTTTCCAGTTCAATTTCTGCTTCTCCTGCTAATCCTAAGAGAATTCTAGATTAAAGTCTCATGTCCTGTGTTGGCACTCGGTTTTCAAACTTGTTTTTTTTTCCATTTGCATAATTAGAAGGTCAGGACTGAATCTTGATTTGTATGTGTGTGCCTATATACATTGAACCCAGGACTTCATACATGGCGGGCATCCATAGCTCACCAGCTGCACCCTGGCTCCGTAAAGCATCTTAAAAATTTCTCTTACAGCCCCTGGATAATGGGACGTGGTTCTTTAGCAAATTGTTTAGTATAGTTTCATATACCCATTTTTTTATGTTTTTTTTTTTCCTGTAAGTTATTTTTAATAGTGTCTGTGTGTGGAAGCTGCAAGAATAGTCAGATGCTCTTAGCTGCTGCACCATCTCTCTAGCACCCACCACCTGTTTTGAGACAAAGTCCTGCTGTGTAGCTCTAGCTGACCTGGAATTTGCAATGCAGACAGACTGCCCTCAGATTCAGAGATCAGCCTGCCTCTGCCTCCCAAGACTAAAGGTGATCCACCATGCTGTTCATGTTTGCTTAAACATTCACCATTTCACATTTGCTTAAACCTCCACAGTTACCTGGCAACGGCCAGGTAGGCCTGACCCACTATAAAAGGGGCTGCTTGCCCCCTCCTCCCTCTCTTGATCTCTTGTTCTTGCCCTCTGGGGCTCTTCCCTTCCTCCCTCTCTTCCCCCTCTCTCCACGTGCTCATGGCTGGCCTCAACTTCTCTCTCTCTCTCTCTCTCTCTCTCTCTCTCTCTCTCTCTCTCCCCTTTCTCTGCCTCTACTACCCTCTTAACTCCCCTCTCCATGCCCTGAATAAACTGTTCTATACTATACTGTGCAGACTGGACAAGACAAGATTGGGAGCAAAAGACCAACCACAGGCTGCGGTCAGTTATCCAGATAGAAGTTGGTTCTGTAATCAAAATGGAAGATGAACTGGGTGTGGTGGCTAATGTAGGGGCTATAAGAGTCCCAGATCAGTCTGGGTAACAGTGAGTTCAAGGCCAGCCTGGGAGGACCTCTATCCTCCTGCCTGCCCTAGGCCTCTCTATCCCAAAGTAATTAGAATATTTAAGATCAACAACCTAAATATAAAAGACACCAACAAAGATCCTTATGGTTGTGAGACTGGGGAATGGCAGATTGTGTAGCCACAGAGAGTTACAGCGAAACTGGGCACTATGGGGAGGAGCATACCTGGGTAGCCAGGTAACTGTGGGGTAGAGTTTAGACAGAATGCTAACACCCTGAGCCATCTTTCTGCCTCCCAAAATAAAGTATTTTAAAGGACGTTTTACAAATAATAAATGAATGTATGGGACCATATACGTAGGGTTTTTTAACCTGCATATATGTCTCTGAACCGTGTATGTCTGGTACCCATGGAGGTCAGAAAAAGTAAGATTCTCTGTGCTGGGGTGACCAGCATGTGCCACTGTACCTAGCACCACTCTGCCATTGTGTTAAGGAGTCTGTGTACCTGTAGGCTTTAGTGTACAGGGGTTGTGTTCTTGAGGCTGTTCCTTGTGGATGGTACAGGATGACTGTGTTTCCCTAAGTCAACACAGGGATGGGTACCTGCCTACAGGGCCAGCCCCTGTACCCCAAGCCTGCAAGTCATTCTAACCACTAATCCTTAACTGTTCACCCCACCCTGCCCTGCCTTTTCTGCAGAAAAACAAAGGCTCTTGGTGGGGCTTGCCCCTGGCATGTAGCCACCTGATCAGGCTTAGTGCTTCTCCCTGGACCTGGATGGCACAGCACAGCCCTCCTCGGAGAAATTCTCATAAGGGGCAGCAAGCTGCCCCTGTGGGAAAATGTGCTGCGGCTATAGCCTGATGATCCCAGGTAGGGGCTGAAGGCGGGAACTGCCTCCAGAGTTGTCTTCTGACCTGCACAGAGGTGCTGAGGCATGTGTGTCCATACAGTACACACACAGGATATGTCTTTCAAAAATCCTTTTAATAAAAATCTCCCAATGGTATTCCCATCTCTGACTTGGAACCAGACATCTCTGTGAACCAAAAGCCTGTGTGGTCCACTGAGACAAAGCTTTGCAGTTTTAAAATCAACTTAGTCCTTTCTCACAGTTGGACTGATGAGGCTCGGCCACACGCCAGCCCATGCTTTCTGCCCTTCAGGGTCCACTCTCTATACAGCTTACATAGCTGCCAGTCTGTACCTCAGAAAGCTCTCATTCAGTCTGATGGTTCCTGTCACCTGCGGTGGGTTTTCAGGTGAGTCTTCACATGTGCTGGATCACGTAAGGTACTTCCTGCGTGCATTCCCACATGCCTCTCCAGGCCTAACACCTCATGTCTTTGTAGGAAAAACAAAACAAAAACCCAGGATGGTTCTCCACCATGTAGTGCCTTTTCCCTTGTGGAAAAAAAAAAGCTTGCTTTCCAGGGCACAGCTGAGTCCCGCCTGGCTCCCATCCAGCCAAGGGGGGCCTTCCCCGCAGGACTTAGTGTGTATGGAGGATGGTTTTGTGTACTTCACATCTTTCTCTTAGATTTAATCTCTTTATAGGCATCTCCAATCTCTATAATCTTGCTTCCTCATGGGAAGTGCTTGCTGACCGGACATACTACTACTTGAATCTTCCTGGAGCACACTGCATGCAAATGCCTGTCCCCAAGGGCTTAAGACACAAGAAACAGTGGGGATAGAGGCCTGATGTTCTCCTGTGAGGCCTCTTGCAATTTAGTACCGAGTGTGCAGGTTCGTTCTCTGTCTCTGTCTCTGTCTCTGTCTCTGTCTCTGTCTCTCTCTCTCTGTCTCTCTCTCTCTGTCTCTCTCTCTCTGTCTCTCTCTGTCTCTCTCTGTCTGTCTCTCTCTCTCTCTCTCTCTCTCTCTCGGTTTTGTGAGATGAGGTGTCTCTGTGTAATAGTCCTAGCTGTCCTGGAACTCACTCTGTAGACCAGGCTGCTGTATGATAGCCCTGGCTGACCTGGAACTCACTTTATAGACCAGGCTGCCCTTGAATTTAGAGATCTGACTGCCTCTGCCTCCCAAATGCTGGGATTAAAGGTTCAGAGTGTAGGCTCTTATTTTAAATTTGAGCAACTGAGTTGAGATGGTCTCTACAGCACTTTACTCCCTATGGTTCCTGTGGTCTTAAAGTTTCTTTGGGCTATGTTAGAGCCAGAGAGGCTGGGACGGTGCCCAAGTGCTACATTCTGGAGAGCCCAGTCTGATGCTTCCTTAGAGAATCTAGAACTTAAATACTTCTTCGGCTCTTAGTAAAATTAGCCCCATGGCCAGGTTAGTCATCTGGTAAACTCATCTGGTAAACCAGGTCTGCTCTGCCCTGCCCTGGCATGGATTCTCAACCAGCTGCCTCAATTCAGTTCAGAAGGAGGTGGCTCTCAGCAGCAGGAGATCTCCAGGAGACAGAAGCAGAAACGGTTAGATGTTTTTGTCTACGGGCTAAACCCATTCATGTCCCTTATTCTTAACAATGCTTGTCTTTGGGAGCCAGACTGGGAAGGAGAAAAGCAGCGAGGGGTGCCAGGGCGCTGACAGAGCATCCGTGTCCTTGGCAGATCTCAGAATAGCATTGGCAGCTCATGGTGACTCACCGCCTGCAGGCCTGCTCACCCGAGCTCCTGATCTTAGCGTGAATGAGGGCGCCAGCCTCTTCCTCCTGCGCCTGGGGCTTCCTGCTTTTCCCAGGCTCTGGGTGCTTCAGCAGAGGGGAAGTGTACAGTGCAAAAGACAGGACAGGTACCCACCAGGGTCTGGACCACAGCCAGACCTGTTTAGAAGGCTCCCTGGCGCCCTCTGCATTATGGTTTTTTGGAAAAGGGGGATCTGTAATTCTGGCCTGCTTAGCCCCATGGAACGAAAGCGACCACACTCTTGTAGAATCTCTACATGTTCCCATGGCATTCTGCTCCTCTTAAAACCTTTGGTTAATTGGCTCTTTCCCACCCACACCCCCACTTTATAAAACTATTTTTTTCTCTTCCCTTGTGTAGCAAGAATTCTATTTATTCCCGAAACCACAGCTGTTGGGTTTTGCTTCTGGGGCTAATTTCTCAGCCTTCCAAGGGTAGCCTTTATGTATCACTGGCTATGGCTAGAGAAGGGTATGTCATCACTCAACCCTGAGGGCCCTGTATGGAACCAGGCCCTGGCTTCACCATGTTTCTCTCTCTCTTTGAAGGGAAGAACAACCATTATTTTAAAGGCCTCCCAAGGCCTGTCCTAGATTTGTTGTTTTGAGACAGGGTAAGGTTAGGCTTACTGTCCAGCAGCCAGAGCTGACTTTGAATGCAGATCCTCCTGCTTTACCTTTCAAGTACAGACTCTGCATCTCACCATGCCCAGCGACATGTCATGCTTAGAAATGGTGACCTGAGACGGGTCACAGGTCTGAGGGTCTCTAAGGCTAATGCCACTCTGATCACAAAACGCCCAGCCCTTGTGTGTCCCACTTTGCTTTGGCACAAGTCATCGCCCTCCTTTGTGACTTTCACAACACAGGTTTTTCTTGGATCCACTTGAGCTAAAACTGAAGTGTCCCCCTTCCCCCTTCACAGAGGGAGCTCTCTGCCTCCCAGCTCTGCCTGTGACTGTCCTTACCAACCCTGTTTTGGGACATTTTATAGAAATGCAGATCTGGGGACTTGTCTTCAATGACACAGCACTCTCTGGGGGAGGACATTCATCTGTAGCTTCCGAAGGTCCCACGTCCTCTCCTTGTTACCACAGGACACACATGCTCTGTTGCACAAGTCAGTTTTAGTGGCAAGAAACCAAATATACTTATCTCTAAAAGGAGAGCACAGCAGGCTGGGGGTGTAGCCTGCTTGATAGAGCCCTGCCTACCATCCCAGCAATGCATCTGACAGGCATGGAAGAGAAAGCCTTTATCCCGGCATCCAGCTACTAAAGCAGAAAAATCAGAAATCCAAGATTATCCTTGAGTGCATAGGAACTTCAGGGGCACTTTGGGTGACCTGAGATCCTGTCAGAAGTGATGATGATGATTGTAACGATGATGCCAAGCTTTGTGGTAGCACAAACTTTTAATCCTAGCATTTGGGAGACAGGAAGCAGTGGCAAGATCTCTGTTAAGTTCAAGGCTGTCTTGGTCTGCATAGCAAATTTTAGGTCAGCTAGAGCTACTGTTGAGACCCTGTTTCAGAGAGAGAGAGAGAGAGAGAGAGAGAGAGAGAACGAGAACACATGAGAGCTGGGGGTCCTGCAGATTCCGTCTCCCTTGAGTGTTGAGGCCCAAGCTCGAGTCCCTGTTCGGGCACCAAAATAATGTTGGGGTCCACACTAGCCCCACGTTGGGGCGGCCAAAATAAATGTTGCAGCCCAGGCAAAATGTTGAGGCCCGGGCCGACCCACGTTTGGGCGGCCACTGTATCCCGGCCCAAGCTGCTGCTCCGGTCCGCAGGTCCGGGTTCAGCAAGAGCGAGGGTGAGGACAGATTCTACCTAATGTCTGATGTGTATGAATCTCTCTCTAGTCTCCCTAATGTCTGGTTCTGTCTTCTATAGTCTCCCTAATGTCTGAATCCTACTGTCTGCCTCTGCATTTTATATGTCTTACTTCTAAGCCACGCCTCTAAGTTACACCTTTAATCATGCCCTTAGGTCTTGTCTCTAACTCTGATCTCTATACTTCTAAATCATACTCTTAAGTCACACACCTTTAATCTCACACACCTTTAATCTCAAGGTATCTAAACCAAGATTATTGGAGTGTTCTCAGCTGTTGTAGGCTATTGTAATTCAAGTCTCATGTCAGGGTATATGGCTCAAGATGGCTGCAAAGCTGATAGCCGCTTTCTGCTAAAAGTCGGCCCCCAACACTTGAGGAGAGCCGGAGGAGACCACTCTCAGCGCATCCATGTCTCCAGACCATAGCTAATTCCAAACTCACCCCATAGACAGATCAGATGACCTACTTACCATAAACATGTTAAACAATGTTGGGAAGCCCAGGCATCCTTATCTAGAATTCACTATAGCTGGATAACTTGGGGACTAGAATGAAGCATCTTGAAGTATGTTCATTTGTCTCACCAGGGGCAGTCTTACAAAATGGTGGAAGGGAGGTTTAACCCCTCCGTGAGGCAAGCGCACCGAAGTCCAGGAGCTTGTCCTCGGCATTGACTCCCCAAATCACAGGCTTGCTTGGCAAAGCTGGGCTTGGACCTCAGACCTGTGGCATCTGTCCTGCCACTCTCCCCCTCTCTTCCGGGAAAGCTCCTTCCATGAGAAGAAACCAACCACTGCCCTTAGAACTGAGTGGTTTTGTTTATGTGGGAAGGCGTGTCATTGAAGTATCAACACCTGTTCCCTGGAGGTGTAGGCATCACCTGGTATGTATCCTCCATCCCAGGAGCTGACAGCCTCTCTGTAGTTGCTCGGGACTTGACTGCTCTGTTGCTGCTTCCCTTTACCCAGCGCCCTTCCTGTTTGAATCTGCCTGATTTCCTGATAGCGCCACCCCCACCCGGTTTGATGCTGGAAAGCGAGCCCATAACTTTGGGCATATTAAGTACATGCTCTTCCATTGGTTTCCATCACCCTTTCTTGGCAGCTCCTGACTTGAAAGGGGGAACATATGTTCCTTGCACACTGCAGATGGTTCCCCTCATCCCACAGTTGATGGCACACAGGTATGTAAGTACGTGAAGTCTGAAGATACAAAGAGAAAAAGCATTTAGGGCGTTGCCCTTTTGAACTTAGCATTGAGTGCTGGGACTCTGCTGAGTCCTGAATTGTGGATCTGTCACTGCCTTGTCTATCTGCTGATTCTGAGAGGTGCCCCTTTCCACACGGACCATTGGAATTGCACTGACGCTCTCCCATTCTCTTCATGCCATTGCCGTCAGAGAATTGAACATTCACAGTACTGACAATCCAAACAGCCCGCCCTTCCGTTTGTCTAGGCCTCTTTATGTTGTTGTTGTTCGTGGTGGCTTTTTTGTTGTTGTTGTTGTTTTTCGAGATAGGGTTTTTATGTGTAGTCCTGGCTTTCCTGGAACTTGCTCCGTATGTCAGGCTGATCTTAAACTCACAGAGATCTGCCTGCCTCTGCTTCCTGAGTGCTGGGACCAAAGGTGTGTGCTATCGCTGCTGGCTTGGCCTCCTTTTGAAACATTGCACTTATTTATTTACTTGTGTGAGTGTTGGGGAAAGGTGCACAGCTATAGTGCGTATATAGAGATCACTACATGAGTCAGAGAGACTGAGGCATAGACAACAGGTGGGCGTGGGTGTCGGTTCTCTCCTTCCATCCTGAGTAGTCTGGGGATTTGAACTCACATCATCAAGCTTGGCAGCGAGTGCATTTTTCCACTGAGCTTTCTCGCTGGCCCCAGGACTCCTTGATGATGGGGCATTCAGTCGCAGGACAGTAGAATCATCCACCGAGGTCTACTGAACCTCCCAGTCACATGGGACTGACCTTTCATCTTTCCAGCTCACACTCTGAACTTGTCTTACGGGATTGACAGGTCATGACCTTGTCTTTCTTCTCCTTTGCATTTGGCAGATATCACTGGTACTTAGTCTGACTGAGCCCAGTTGTAGGCCCTGACCATGTTTGACTGTGTCAGTGTTCCCATTGACTTACCTCTGGTCTCCCCCATTCAGCATGAATGACCTGCAGAATCTCTCCTGAGGTCAACCTCCTTCCCCCTCCCTTACTTGCTGTGCGTACCTGTGTGCCTTCCACGGCACGCCTGATGTTAACCTCAGGTCATCTGGCTTGGTGGAAAGTCACATCTCACTACCACACTTACTCCTGCATAGATTCCCCAAAACCTGCAGCTGGCCATTTCAAAGACAGGTCTTGTGTGTGTGTGTGTGTTTTTATTCGTTCTACATTTTAGACATTTCAAGTCTTGGTCTCTCTGCCTCATTCCTGTGTCATCGGGAGAATGTATCTGTTTCTCACCCCCTTGCTCACTCCCTTGCTTCCTACCTGCTGTTCCACCAGCTCACTTTTCTTTCTCCTTTGCCTTCAGTTTCTCCCGTGACTTCCCTCTGCCCTCCAGCCTCTCCTAACCTATGAAAACAGATAAAACCCACAGCCTTCTCTCTTCATCTTCACGGCCATGCCTCATTCCCACTTCTGTTCCCATAAGCCGTCAGCTTCCCTGGGGTTCTCCACAAGAGCCATCTCAATAGCCTAGAGCCTTATTGGCAGGGCAGCCAGCCAGCCACAGGGCAGTAGGGTCACCCATGGGGCTAATGGGTGCCTTCAAGAAGAGCCTGGCCTTCCTAGTGGCTCCTCAGGAGTCTGGCAGGTGTCTCCCCTCTTCTTCCATTTCACACAGACACCTGGCTAACCATTCTCTGTTTTGAGAACTCCCAGTCCTGCTTAGATTTAACTTGGCGGTTGTGCTCCCTGGTTTGTGCTCCCTGGGTCTGGTCCCTTCTCGCCTTCCCAGGTGCTTCTTTGATGGCGGATGTCACTGTCCACAATAGCACTTCATGATCACGTACCTGCTCGGCTCTTTCCCCATGCCCGTGCACTAGCCACATCTCCCGGAGCATGCTCACACCCTCCTCATCAGCTCAGGTTCCTCCACCTCACGAGCCCCATAGTGCTCCCCACAACCAGGAGTGCTCTTCTCTCCTAGTTTTTGAGAGACATTTATTATTCTTTGAGCCTCTTGAAAGCTCTTCACTCTGTTTCTGCTGCTATTTCTACCCCAACCCTCAGTGTCCAGGAGGAGCAGAACATATTTTCTGTTGTCATTTTAGAGACAGGGTCTCTTGTAGCTCAGGCTAGCCACAAAGTTGCTGGGTAGCTGAGGATGACCTTGTTGGGATGATAGATGTGCACCATCCTGTCTGACTAGGAACGTACTTTTATTTTATCCACTGCCCAGCTCTGCTTCATTACACAGCGGTGAGCACTGCTACAGTGTTTAAAGTCTGAGTGTAGGTGACGTTCACGTTCACTGCTCTGAGCTGAAGATCCTACACAGCCTACACATCACACAGCTCTAATTCCTCCAGAAGAAATGGAAAGTACTTTTACGTTTTGTGTATTGTCTTAGTTAGGGTTTACTGCTGTGAACAGACACCATGACCAAGGCAAGTCTTATAAAGGAAAACTTTTAATTGGGGCTGGCTTACAGGTTCAGAGGTTCAGTCCATTATCATCAAGGCAAGAGCATGGAAGCATCCAGGCAGGCATGGTGCGGGAGGAGCTGATGGTTTGAAATCTTCATCTAAAGGCTGCTAGCAGGATACTGGCTTCCAGGCAGCTAGGATGAGGGTCTTATAGCCCCCACACATAATGACACACCTACTCCAGCAAGGCCACACCTCCTAATAGTGCCATTCTCTGAGCTGAGTATATACAGACCATCACATGTATATACTTTGATTTTTATCAAGTTAGTTAAATTCTACACTGGCTTCCTTTAAAAAGTGCTAAACCACTAGAATTTAACTACCTTGATAACATCACAACTCCTCAGAAGTTTTCAAAGGCACTGTAGGGTTTTGCTGTTTTGGTAACTAAATATATAAACCATGAAACTTACTGTCATAACTAAGAACGTAATGGGATTTCTTACATTAATGACATCTGCCACCTCAACATTATTTCCAGACCCTTTTCATGGATTTTGTTCTATACCTCAGTTCACCAGTCATGCATGGCTTGAAGTCAAGCAGCTGCCATCATGCTGTGGAGGGAGGGCAGGACTCAGGAGGCCCTGCCCTGCCCTTCCCTTCCCTCCCTGAAGGCATGGTTTAGTTGGCAGTTGTTAGGGATGGCCTGGGGCAAGGATGAGACTCTCCAGTGAGACAGCCATCCCAAATCACCCAGGATTCCTCAAGTAACCCCAGTAAACTCATTGCTCCACCATGGTCATTTCTTGGTAGGCTCTCCAGGAAAAGTCAGACAACCACTGTGAACAAACTACGGTAAAGCAGGGATTTCTCATTCCATGACCCCTCCCAGCCCCTGCCCTGGTAACTGTATTATTATTACATTTTTTCAGGTTAGCATTCAAAGTAATGAGTCTCATCGTGGCATCGTCATGCATATGTGTCACTGTTCTATTCTTATGTATCTCTCCATCCAGGTGGTTCCTTGTCTTTCCCCGTTAGTCCCACCTTCTGTCTTGCCTTCTGCTATCCTGATATGTGTTCCCTGTGACCCTTTCTGTTCCCCAGCTCCCTTAAGAATCATTCTTTTCCTCTCATGATCGCCTTCGGATAGCTTCTCTGTGAACTTGCCCATCTGACATACTTAAAGCCAGTCCAGAACTCCAGTATTCATCCTTCTTTTGCCTTATTTCATATACCACAATGCTTGCGCGGCTCACGTTGTGACCATCTTCAGTGCTGCACTTTTTGCTGGGCGAAGACTGTTTACTTAGCCACACTACATTCTTTACAAATATGTACTTGCTTTTATCTTATGTGTACGGGCATTTTGCCTGCGCGTGTGTCTGTCTGTGCACCATGTGTGCGCATTACCCTGGTGGCCAGAAGAAGATGTCATATCCTCTGGAACTGGACTTACAGACAGTTGAGTGGTAGTGTAGGTACTGGAAGTCAGCCGTGGCTCTTCCAGAAGAGCAGCCAGTGCTCTTAACCACCGAGCCATCTCTCCAGCCCTGGTTATACCACATTTTTACGCAGTCGTGTGTCGGTGGGCGTGGCACCTGTGGTTGTTTTCAGCTTTTGGTTATATGAATAATGCTATGGGGGTAATGGCACAAATTGAATCTCCTCTATCTTGTTGAATCTCCTCTTTCTGTCCTTTTGGCACACAGCGGGAGTGGAGTTGCATGGTTCTGTCGCCATGCAGTGTTTAGCTTTGTTTTTAGGAATCCGGCGTAGAATTTAACTAACTCGATAAAATCCACATACACAGAACAGAAAATGCTTTCCATTTCTGACGGAATTAGAGGTTGGTGTGCCTGGGCCACCCCCCTCAGGAATGCCATCTCTGGGCAGCATTAGAACCTGCTGTCTGTAGATGGGGCATCCTACTCAGCCCTGTGAGCCATTACTGTCCAGATGGCAAGATGGCTCAGCAGGTAAAGGTGCTTGCCGCCCGCCCCGACAGCCTGAGTTCTATCCCTGGGATCTACATAGTGAAAGAAGAAACTCGCTTCCCACCACTTGTTCTTTGACCTTTGACCCTATGTCCTCTGACATGTCACCACATGTGACATGTCACACATGCACACAAGAGATTGGCATTTCTGCCTGGGCCCAGTTGACAGGTTTTGCTGGGATCTTCTTCCTTCAGGAGGTCTCAGGGACTTTGCAGTCATTTCCTGCTCCCTGCATTTACACTCTCACTTCCCACACTTTATTCCTTTCCTCATGTGAGCTGGGGTCATCAGCGGTCAGGGCCCTGCCTTTTTCTTTACCCAGGACCAACACATACATTGTCGCTTTGTTAAGAACTAACTGGTATAGCTGTAACTGACTGAGTTAACCAAGTGGGAGACTGCATTGTAAACACGGTAAGAACAAGAGAAAAACAAAGAGGGAAACGAGTCACAGACCACAGGGCGGGGGGGTGGGGGGGGCTAACCACTTCCTCTTCTGAAGTATTTATTCAGTGATGCTTATTAGATTTGTCTGCCTGTGTCCCCTTTTCTACCTTTCTTTCTTTCCCTCCCTTACTCCTTTCTTCCCTCCCTCTGTTCCTCTCCCTCACTCACTCCTTTCCTCCCTCCCTTCTTTTTTCTTTCTGTTTTGGCTTTGTTTTTTGAGATAGGGTTTCTCTATGTAGCCCTGGCTGTCCTGGAACTCACTATGTAGACCAGGCTGGCCTCGAACTCAGAGAACTCAGAGCCTGCCTTTGCCTCCTGGCTTTTCTTTTCCTCCCCTCCCTCCCTCCCTCCCTCTCTTCCTTCTTCCCTCCCTCCTTCCTTCCTCCCTCCCTCCTTCCTTCCATGCTGGTGAGCAAACCCAAGGCTTTGCCTCCACCATCACCCATGCCACCTGTATCCCTGCCTATCTGTCTCTAACTCCATCTTCTCTTCATATAAGGGCCTCGGTCAGCCAGTGTGGTAAGTTACTCTTGTAATCCCAACACTTAGCTAAGAAGCTGAGATGGGAGGATTTCTGAGACTGTGAGGCTAGCCTGGGCTATATAGTGAGTTCCAGGCCAGCCTCACAAGTGACAACCAAAAAAGTTTAGCATGATAATGTATAAGAATATAGCACAGCCAGGCTGTGGTGGCGCACGCCTTTAATGCCAGCACTTGGGAGGCAGAGGCAGGTGGATTTCTAAGTTCGAGGCCAGCCTGGTCTACAGAGTGAGTTCCAGGACAGCCAGGGCTACACAGAGAAATACTTGAAACCCTATCCAAAAATAGGGCCTTAAATATTATCACATTAGGGCTTACCCCAATTAAGTATGACTTCATTTTAATTGATTACATCTTCAAAGACCCTTTTCCAAATAGGTCGCATTTCTAAGTGCACATGTAGGGAAGGGAATGAGTCAACCCAGCAAGGGCACAGGCAGGGTGAGCATGCCGCTAAGGCAGGTTCTCAGCTGTGCATCCCGTGGGTAGGCGACATGTCTGAGAGTCCAGGCTGATGAAACCTGATTGCACCACATCACTCTCCAGCTGACTCCATCTTCTTCCATCTGGGAGAAAACTCTGAGCCCATTCCCAGCTGGCAGCCTTCACTGACAGGCGACTCATCTGGATTCCTCCAGCCAGTCGGCTTCCCACCAGAGTTCTTGGGCATGATTCTATTGAGCACTTACTTCAGAAACGTCAATTCCTTACTCTCCGGCACAGACATGCGTGTTACATTTATCTTTTGTGCCAACTGCTGAGGTTATTTTAGAGACAGCAGCTAAGTTGACCCAGAAATAATTCCTCCTTCAAAACGTTCCTCAGAATGCTACCCACTGGGACTTGGATTCAGCTTTACATTATGCAGTCCCTCCTAAATCTTTTAAAGATGTTTTAAATTATGAGTATATATGTATGTGTCTGTATATTACAAGATATTTGATCACACCATGAACCTCGAAATTATGTTGTTTACTTAAAAAAAAAAAAAAAAACCTGTTTCTAGTTGTGATGTGGCTCAGCCTTAGCATATGCCTTTAATCCCAAACAATCAAGGTCAGGTTAGTTTGTAAAAGGAAGCACCCATGTTTGAAAGTGATGTTTAATTGAATGGCAGACAAAGTGATGAATCAGAGAAAGATTCGACAGACTGGGATATCCCCAACTCTCACGAGAAGAGAGAGGAAAGGGAAGCTACTTGAAGTGCAGTGCAGCGAGAGAAAGGACAGTTTTACGGAGACAGGTTGAAGAGAGAGCAAGCTAGGAACAGATGAAGACAGAAGAAGCCAGAGAATGAGAAGGAGCCAGGAGATTAGAACAAATTGCTAGAGTTAGTTTGAGGTCAAGCAGAGCAAAAAGTCAGAGGCCAAGAGAGAAGCCAGATTGAGTCAGTCAGTTTGGAGAGGTGTTTGAGCCAGAACAGCTGAGTTGAACCAGAATTCAGAACTGGAAAGGGTGAGGTTATTCAGCAGCAAGTTTCACAGGCTGAAAACATTTTAGGCCTAGATAAGATTCTAGGGAGACTAGAAGCTTCCAGGACTAGGCTTAAGTTAGCAGAAGGAAGCTAACAGCCAATTACTTCAGGGGGAATAAAAGATGCGTTTGCAGTATATGGTATGTGTATGTGGAGCAGGAAGTGTCATATTTCCCTGTAAGCCCCTGGCATGAGTGTTGGGAATTGAACTCAGGTCCTCTGCAAGGGAAGTATGTGCTCTTAACCACTGAGCCATCTGCTAGCCCTTTCTCTTTAGGTTTAACTCTGACCTTTTATCGAAATCTGTCTTCCATATTAAATGACTTCATTTATATGCAAATATACATAAGCACATACATATATACACTGCCTCAGACACAGAAGGCTGTTTTGCGTGTATGCCTGTGTGTATGCGTGTGCATGCTTCGTCATGTCATTCCAGTAAGCCAGTTGTCTGATAATTGTATATTTTTAGATAATAACTTGTAGACTTTTGTGGAGAAAGTACAAGCTTCTTATATGGTGACAGTGTGGTCTGTTTACTGCTGCCTACTTCCCAAAAGATACAGGGGGAGCTGAGGGAGAGAGCTGGGCTTTGGGTCCACTTGATTGTGCCTGCTCTGTTGTCATCATCATTGTTGTCCTCCTCTTCCTCCCCTCCCTCTTCCTCCTCCCCTTCTTCCTCATCTTCTTCCTCTTCTTTCTCCTCTTCCTCCTCCTCCTTCTTCCTTTTAGCAGTTGAAGACAGACTTTTATTAGGGGTCAGGAAACATACAACAAGAACACAGATAGGAAAACCTTCCACAAAGTACAAGGGACATCCGAGAAGCCAAAACCTCTCTCTGGTTATCTTCAGTCTGGGCTTCTGCTGGCTGATGGGGGTGATTTTCAATATACGTTACTCACAGGAGGGTGGGGAAGACATGTTTGTAGTTCCAGTGGAGGTTCTCCAAAGGACAGGGAGAAGCTGCCATATACTAGCGGGGAGAGAGGAAGGCCAGGTAGGTGTGGCTGGCCAAGGGAACCTGGGTCTGAACCTCTGTGAGTCCTGTACAAAGGAGAGGCTGGTGAACACAGAGAAATCGTGATTTGGGGGCACCTCATATAGAAGCGTAGGCCAAGACAAAAACAGTATCTACACAAGGCTGATGTATCTACACAAGGCTGATGGAAGCATTTGGAGAACTTCCATGGAGCCACTTGCATTCAACCAGCTTTGCATCATGCATCCTGCCAGCTGCCCTGCATTCCTGCCCTCGGCGACATAGGAATTCATTCTTTAACTTGCCCGTGTGCTCTTCTTGTCTTTCTTAGCCAAATTTACCTCTGGGTGAGTGTGGATAGTGCATGCCTATAATCCTAGCACTTGGAAAATGGAAGCAAGAGGGTCAGGAGTTCAAAGGCAGCCTCAGCTACATAAGACCCCGTCTCAAAAAAAAAAAACAAACAAACAAACAAACAAAACAACTACATATCCACAAAGCTAAACCCTAGATTTACCATAAGCCTTAGTTTTGCAATGAAGTGACTCAGAATTGCTGTACAAGTTCAGTGTCCCATGGTGTGATTAGTATACTGTATAGAGAGAGACACAGTGACAGAGGGCTGAGGGGAGAACCCCTTTTTATTAAGGCATGGAAATAAGAGGTGCAGAAAGACTCCAATCCACTGAGGGTCCACTTGCCTCAGGCCATGTATCCTGCAGCGGAATTTATTATACTTCTAGAGAAGGTATCTTGAAGTCCTGAATGGGTTGGGTTGAAAGAGACCATAGACTTGTCCCGTGATGTCCAGCCAGAACTGCTCCCAACCCACAGTAAAGCTGGGCTGATTTTAAAAGGTCTCTATTAAAATGGGTTTTCTAGGGAGAGTGCTTTGTTTCCTTTGTTCATTCGGATCAGAGTTTGATCTTCTCAGCATGGTGAAGTTGTTTTTAGCTCTAGCCAGGATTGATTTATGTCTGTGTCACTATGCTGTGTCCCCAGTGGAGGGGGAAGGTGCTGCCACCTTGGTGAAGCTTCAGCCATTAAGGTCCTGGGAGCACACACGTTCAGTAGTTGCTACCATCCCTTCCAGTGTCTTTCTGATCTCTTGATGTTTCCTTGTCCTGCTACTGGAAATTTTGGTTTTCCCATCTTTCTTTTAAAAACATGCTCACTTTATGAAATTAAGGACTTGTTTTGTAGCTCATTTTACCCAAGGACAGAGTACAGAAAAGTATGTATAGATTGTTTCTAAAGACTCTGTATAAGGTCTAGGGATGTAGCACAGTTCATAGTGTTTACCTGATGTACACAAAACCCTGAGTTCAATTCCCAGAAGCCCATAAACCACCTGCAATACCATACTCAGGAGGTGGAGGCTCAAGGACCAGAAACCCCAGGGTATTCTTGCCTACATACCCAGTTCAAGGCCAGTGTGGGTACTTAAGACTCTTGCCTCAAGAGAACAAAACCCACAAGACTCTCTGTGTAGACTGACTGCCAGGTGATGGAGGATCCTGGTAATGGTTTCCAGATCATGGATTCCCAGACTCCCTTAGAGCAATTGGTACTAAGGTGAAGGCTTTCTCTTCCTGTAGGCAGCAGTTCTCAACCTGTGGGTTGTTGAGCCCTTTGGCAAACCTCTTATCTCTAAGAATATTTACATTACGATTCATAACAGCAGCAAAATTACAGTTCCTAAGTAGTAATGAAATAGTTTTATGGTTGGGGGTCCCCACAACATGAGGAACTGTATCAAAGAGTTAGTTACAGCCTTAGTAAGGTTGAGAACCTCTGTTGTAGACCAATGCTCCGAGCCCAGCTTCCGACATCTGTGGCAGCCCCATTAGACTTCAGGAAACCCACTGTATTAGTTACTTTGTCTCATTGTTGTGGCCAAAAGCTTGACGAGAAGCAAAAGAGGAGGTGTTTATCCGGGCTTGTAGTTTGAGGGGATAAATTTTACTTGGAGGAAGAGCATCAGGAACTTGAGGCTTCTCCGTTAAGAACCAGAGTGTAGCCGGGTGTGGTGATGCGCGCCTTTAATCCCAGCACTTGGGAGGCAGAGACAGGTGGATTTCTGAGTTCGAGGCCAGCCTGGTCTACAGAGTGAGTTCCAGGACAGCCAGGGCTATACAGAGAAACCCTGTCTCAAAAAACCCAAAAAAAAAAAAAAAAAAAAAAAGAACCAGAGTGTAGGCAGAAAGTGAAGCTAGTCCATAAACCACCTCTACCTCCCCCCAATCTCCCTTCCCACATTGAGGTTCCACACCTTCTAAAGCAGCAGCACTTAGCAGGGGCTCAGGGTTACCAGAGAGCCTGTGGGGAAAGGTTTCACATTCAAGCCTCAGCACCCACAGGCACAGCCATTGGACCTGGAGTAGTGAGTGAACAGATGATAGTGTCTCTGTGGTCTCCAGGCGGCATTCTTCCTAGCATCCCTAAGGATTGAGCAGGGTCTTGGTAGATAGCCCTGCAGTCTCTGGTCTGTTGTCTGCAGCTGCTGCAGCCTGCTTGGCTACCAAGTGCTCTTGTGTCCCACAGGCTAATGTAGAAATGAGAGAACAGAAATCCCATCCTAGTCCATGTGACAAACAGTGCTCAAGGTCTCCTAGTACTACTTGGACAGTCACACCTCAGGAACGGGTGTCCCTAGATTTAGAGCTCCTGGTGCCTGAGAATATCTGGAGGGTGATAAACAACACTTACTAAGATGCTGACAGCCAGGTATCGATTTGGATGTGTTAGGAAATGTAACAAAGCACAGGGAACTGAGGACATAAACTTTTCCTGCAAAAGTAATCACATGTTGCTTAGTGACGGGGCTGAGTTCTGAGAAACCTGTCCGTGGGCGATTTCATCATGGCATGAACATCACAGATTGCACTTACACTGACCAAGAGACAGAGGATGTCACCAGGTAACAGGATCTCAGGGGACCACTGTTATGTCATCTTTCAGGCCACAGTTGACTAAAGAGTCTTCTCTCTGCACCTAACTATGACTGCACTAAGTCAGTCACGTGTTATCCTGATTTAGAGGGTAAATATGGGGGGCAGCTCATATGTCCCAGGAATACTTGGAAAGTTACAGGTAACAGAGTTTTAGTCCCTGAGGGAGATACTCAGAGTGCCCTCAACAAGGGTTAAGCCTTCTACACCCTCTCCCTGATGAAGCAGGAGCCCACGGCAAGGTCTTGCCTGGGTCAGTACATCCATCAGATAGAGTTGGCCAGAAAAGGGAAAACTGAAGCCCCGAGGCTGGGACACTCCCCTTACATTAATGCATAGGATACCAAAGGGTGGGGCCCAGCCAGATGAGAGCCAGGACCCTACAGAATTGCAAAGGTTCCCAACAAGGAAGCTGCTGATACTGATATTAAGAGGAGGGTAATCTTTACCCTTTTTTTTTTTTTTTTTTTTGCTTCTATAACAGAATAATACCACAGGCTAAATAAATGTCCATCTCTTGATATCTATTTCTCATAGTTAGTCCAAAGTCATGGTATACCTCTGAATTAATGGCCCGCTGACTGTGTGAGAACATAGTTGAAGTCATTACATGGCAAGAGGGTAAGAGTTCTCAAATTCAGGTCTCTCTTCCTCTTCTTTCTACCTTCTCAAAAAAAAAAAAGTTCCTAATATATCCGTGTATATTTGACCATATACTAAAAAAAAAAAAAAAAAAAAAAGTGATAGGTTCAGTCAATAGATAAATGTTGGATGAATAACACTGTTGTTGTCAAATGTATGCATTTGCTTTAAAGGTTTGTTTTTGCTTTGCTCTGTGTGTGTGTATGTGTGTGTGTGTGTGTGTGTGTGTGTGTGTGTGATTGAGCCCACTGGAGCTAGAGTTCTAGGTGGCTGTGAGGTACCCGACATGGGTACAAGGAACCAAACCTGGGTCCTCTGCAAGAGGAGCAGGTGCCCTTACCCTTTAAGTCATCCCCCAGCCCCTGCTTCTTCGAGTCTAATGAACTGAGTTCCTGAGTTTGATCCCTAGAACCCACTTCTTACAAGGAGAGGATCTGCCCTCTGACCTCTATACCCACTTCTTTTGTGTACATGTGTCCATATATGTTCACATGTGTGTGCAGTGCATAGGCGGATAGAGGACACTATTCTTTCTCTATTGGTCTCCACTTTAAAATTTTTAATCTAGGCTTACTCGCTGAACCTGAAGCTTGCATGATCTGCCTGTCTCTGCCTACTCCTCCCTGCACTGGGGTTATAGGGCATGTCTGATGTCATGGGTGCTGGGGATTTGAACTCATGTCCTCTTACTTTCAATTTTATCCACTGAGCTATCTCCCCACCCTTCCCCTCCTTTCTTTTTTATAGAGACATCAGTCTCATCCAAGGACCCCACCCTTGAGATTTCATCTAGCTAATTACCTCCCAAGGCCCAAGATCAGGTGTGGTGGTACAGGCTCTAATCTCAGCATTTGGGAAGTAGAGGCAGGGGGATGGCATTCAAGGTCATCTTTTGCTATCTAGTGAGCTTGGGGTTCCAGAGACCCTATCTCAAACAAATAAAACCTCTCAAAAATGAGAAAAGAAAAGGAGGTTACAGAGCTAAGATGAAACCCTGAACACTAATTACAGGTCTAATCAATCAGAAAATGTATCACCGGTAAGGACCAAGTCAGCATCACAGAGGAGAAACAAAAGATGCAGAGGAGAAAGATGAAAGTGAAAGCAATGGAAGGGCTCCATACAAGTCGGAAGTCCATGGTGTTCTAACCCAAGCATGATTGCTGTTCTCAACAAAAGGAACTTAACACTGACTAGAGGCACCAAACAAGCAGCTATCTCTGACTGAATAAGACTCTTAAGAACTGTGTGTACTGTGGTTAAACATATCTTGTTTAAGACTCTGGGCTATAGCCGGGCAGTGGTGGCACACGCCTTTAATCCTAGCACTTGGGAGGCAGAGGCAGGCGGATTTCTGAGTTCGAGGCCAGCCTGGTCTACAGAGTGAATTCCAGGACAGCCAGGGCTATACAAAGAAACCCTGTCTCAAAAACCAAAAAAAAAAAAAAAAAAAGAGACTCTGGGCTAGAAAGATGGCTCAGCAGTTAAGAACACTTGCTATTCTAACAGAAGACCCAGGGTCAGTTCCTAGCATCCACATCACCAGACTCACTGCCAAATATTAACTCCAGGTCCAGTGCAGAGTCTGACACTCTCTGGCCTCTTGGGACTGCAATATACATGGTGCACAAAAACTCATGCAGGCACACACTAGTACACATAAAGAAGTCTTTTTTTCTTTTTAAGATTTATTTATTTGTTATTTATATGAGTACACTATCACTGTCTTCAGACACACCAGAAGAAGGCATCGGATCCCATTACAGATGGTTGTGAGCCACTTTGTGGTTGCTGGGAATTGAACTCAGGACTTCTAGAAGAGCAATCAGTGCTCTTAACCGCTGAGCCATCTCTCCGGCCCAAGAAATCATTTAAAACATATGTAAAGAAGAAAAGAATTTAAAAAGAATTGTTGCTGGGCGTGGTGGTGGTTGAGGAGGAGGAGCAGGGGGCGATTACGGACTTTGTGTTGTTTAGTTATAGGCCTTATGTGTGCTAGGCAAGTGCTGTGCCCATGAGTTACATCCCCAGGCCGCCCTCCTAAAGTTTGATGATATGATGTAGACTAGTGATGATTTAGAATAAACATAGATCAGAGAAGCCCAGAGCAGCAGCTTTCAACCTGTGGGTTGTGACCCCTTGGGGGGTCACCTGAGACTATCGGAAAACACAGATGTTTACAGTATGGTTTATAACAGTAGCAAATTACAGTTACGAAGTAACAACCAAGATAGTTTTATAGTTGGGGTGTCACTAAAAGGACTAACAGGAGAGTAAGTAACCCGAGCAAAGATCAGGAGGAGGGGTTGGGGGAGACAGGCAGCAGGCAGTGTGGACCACTGCAGGAGGAGGGGTGAGAGAGGCAGGCAGTGTGGACCACTGCAGGAGGAGGGGTGAGGGAGGCTGGCAGCAGGCAGTGTTGACCACTGCAGATCTCACAGCTGGAGTCAGTGCCATCCTACTGTGGCTATCGAATGCATTAGCCATTCCTGTTATGTCTTTATATCTTACTACCTATGTCTTTGTCCAGGATGGAATCATTCATGAGTTTGACCCGTGCTTTTGAAATACTAGATACTATATTAGTTTGGGTTTCCATTGCTGTGAAAAGACACCATAATCAAAGGCAACTCTGGTAAATGAAGACATTTAATTGGGGCTGGCTACAGATTCAGAGGTTCAGTTCATTATCATCATGACAGAGAGCATGGTGGTGTCCATGCAAACACTGTGCTAGAGGAGCAGAGAATTCTACATCTTGTTTCAAAAGCAACCAGGAGAGACTGTCTTCCAGGCAGCTAAGAGGAGAGTCTCAAAGCCCACCCACACAGTGACACACTTCCTCCAGCAAGGCCACACCTCCTAATAGTGCCACTCCCTGGGCCAAGCGTATTCAAACCACCACAGATACATTATAATCTATGAAATAGTAAATATATTACTTCTATTTTCTTCTCCTCAAAACTGTGATTTTTCTTATACACATTTGGCACCTGGGGATTATCTCAGTCCATGTAGGCTGTCGTAACAAAAATAGCTTTCACAACAAATCCTGGAGGTGGTGACCCATGATCACAAGCTAGTGAGTGCGTCCAGTCTCATGGGTGGCTCTGATTGAGTCTGCACATAATTTTAAGAGGCATGGGAGCTTGCTTGCTCTCAAATTTGTTGATTTAGTTTGTGATACACAGTCAGGTAAGAGGACTACTTGTGAGCTGGGGTCCTGGGGAGTGCACTCAGAGAGCCATGCCTGTGGCAGGTGTCCTTAACCAGTGAGCCATCTTGCTGGCCCAGGAGCTTTTATTATAAGGGCATTAATCCCACTCACAGAGGCCCTGCCATTCTGACCTAATCAATGCCCAAAGTCCCACCTCCTGACACCTTCCCATAGCAGACATGACTTCACCATGAACTCAGGGAGAACAGAGTCAGGGAACAACAAGGCATCTGCAAAGAGGAGTTTCAATGCCCATTTCATTTGGGCAACATTGCTGAAACCCAGGCTACCCAGGCTTGTGGGTGGAAGGAAGCAAGGCTCCTGTGAACTCAGGGGCAGCAGCCTCCAGGTCTCCCACAGCTTCAATGGGGCAGGCAGGCCAGAATCCCTGACACAGATTTTAAGTTGACCACCTGATGCTCACTTTACTGTGGGGGTACTCACTACCTTGTAGTCAGAAAATCGCTATTGAAGGTGCTGCAGGCAGGGGGATGTCACCGCCTTCTCCTAAAGCCTGGCCTGGGTTAGAAACTGCTGAGGGAGTTAATAAACTAGTAGATTAACATCATGGCATGTAATCTAGCCACCCACCACCACCTTGACACCCTGGGACTGGCAGTATAGTACAGTGTGGCATGCACAAGGCCCTGGGTTGATCTCCAGCACACTACAGTCTAAGTTACTTCTTTAGGATTTTTTTTTCTTTTTTTTTTTTTTTTTTTTTTGAGACAAGGTCTCACTGTGGAGCCTTGGCTGGCCCACCCGGAGTTCACAGAGATCCACCTGCCTGGGCACTGGGATTGAAAGCCTGTACTACCACACCTGGCAACAAAGTTTAAAAAAAAGAAAAGAGGGGACCTGAAGAGATATTTCCTTGATTGGGAGCACTTGTTTTTTTCCGGAGGACCTGGGTTCAGTTTCCAGCACTCATACTCCAGTTCACAACTGTCTGGAACTGCAGTCCCAGTGGACCCGACACTTCTGACTGCCACAAGCTTCTGCACACATGTGGTGCATCCATATTTTTAATTAAATTAAAACTTTTTAAATTAATATTTTACTAATTAAATAAATTAAAGCAATATTTTTTTAAAAGAAAAGGAAGGGGAAGGGTCGGGGAGAGAAATCAAGGTCCCCACAGGCAAGTGGACACACACACCACACAAGCACACAGGCGAGTGGACACACACACCACACAAGCACACAGGCAAGTGGACACACACATACACACCACACAAGCACACAGGCAAGTGGACACACACATACACACCACACAAGCACACAGGCAAGTGGACACACACATACACACCACACAAGCACACAGGCAAGTGGACACACACATACACACCACACAAGCACACAGGCAAGTGGACACACACATACACACCACACAAGCACACAGGTAAGTGGACACACACACACACCACACAAGCACACAGGCGAGTGGACACACACACCACACAAGCACACAGGCAAGTGGACACACACACCACACAAGCACACAGGCAAGTGGACACACACACCACACAAGCACACAGGCAAGTGGACACACACACCACACAAGCACACAGGCAAGTGGACACACACATACACACCACACAAGCACACACGGGAGAGCGACATGAGGGAAGGAAGGAGAGGGGAGGGGAGGAAGGGAGGGAAAGAAGGAAAAGAGAGGGAAGGAGAGGAAAATATAAAACAGCTAGTGATACATACTTTCAGAGTTTCTGAGACTAGTCTACAGAGAGAGTTCCAAGACAGACAGGGCTACATAGAGAAAATATGTTTCCCAAAACAAACAATAGTGACATCATCACCATCATCACCACCACCACCACCACCATCATCACCATCATCATCATCGGGGGCTGAGAGTGTTGCTCAGTGGGTAGAGTGCTTGCCTAACCTGCATGAAGCCCTGGGTTTAAGCTCAACACTGCATATGGGAGTGGTAGTGCACTGGTTTCTAATCCTAGCACCTGAGAGGTGGGGCAGAAAAATCAGAAGTTCAAGGTTTTCCTCCCATACACTGTGAATTCAAGGCCTGCCTGGACTACATGACAACCTGTTTCCCAAGAAAAAGGAGGGGTGGGGGTAGGGGGAGAAAGGATGAATTGAGTTACCAATCCCCTGCACTCTCTTTCTGTGTAACCCTTTGGTCAGAGAGATCTGATTCCCCGTCTCCCTCAGCACAGGTTACCTGTTGCTTGCCTGACCCTCAGGTTAACTCACATTTCACGTGTTCTTGTCCTTGGTCTCTTTTGTCTAACACCATGTTTGCAAAGTCTGTGTCCTTACCTCTACAAAACCCTTGGGTTCTTGGTGAAGGACCCTTAGCTTCACATCCCTGCTGATCGTGAACAGACTGGACCAGAGGGTTCTCCAGCGCTGCAGGCATCTGTGGGAATCAGTGTGGAATGCTGGCCTCAACCTCAAAGCAGGAACATCTGGGCAATATTTACACCTTTATAGCTAAAAGTTGTAACTCTCTCCAAAAGTCCTCACTCCTTGTCTTCCTCAGGACTTCCAGAATAAACGGACGTGCCAGCATTCCACACTGATTCCCACAGATGCCTGCAGTGCTGGAGAACCCTCTGGTCCAGTCTGTTCACGATCAGCAGGGATGTGAAGCTAAGGGTCACCTTCCTTCCTCCCTCCCTCCCTCCCTCCCTTCCTTCCTTCCTTCTCTGCCCTTCCTTCATCTTCTTCATTTTCCTTCCTTTTCTTTCCCTTCTTCCTTCTTCCCCATTCTCCTCCTTCTTCTCCCTACCCCTTTTCTGTACTTCAGATAAAAAAACAGGGCCTTGTGGCATCCATGGACCCACTAGGAGTTCTAGCAGTGCCTAGATTGTGTATGGAATATTATATACACTTATTTTTAGGAGGAGGGGGCTCTAAGTACAATGACCCCCTCAGATTAAGTGACATTGTGTTTGTTGATTTCAAGAACCAGTTGGTGGGCACTAATATTCTGTCAGCATCAGTGGCAACAGGAGTCCTTGGTCTTGGAAAGCAAAGACTTGCTTTGAGGATACAGAAAGCTGCAGAGCCCAGAACAGCTCTTGTGTCTGGTCTCTGCAGGGGGATCACATCAAGAGGCATTAAAAGCACGGCTTGCACAGAGTCCAGTTTCAATTTAACCTCAGGCTGGGTCCCATTGTGTTTGGTTGGCCTGCTCTCTAAACGCTGTGGCTAAAAATGTACAAAAGAAAAAGCAATTAGAAACCTAAGAGCTGCGGCTGTTGTGACCCTGCTTGCAGGTCTGGTTCTCATAACCCAGTAGATGAAAACATGGCAGTGTGTCTGACAGTTCAGAGGGCCACTGTCTCTAGCAGAAAAAAATGGCTCTGCTGAGTGACCCAGGTTCACCCAGATGGACCCTGGTACTCATCTGTCACCTGAGAAAGAGAGAGACAGAATCTTTCTACCTTCCTAGGCCGGCCATTCATTCCCACACAATAATATTAGGTTACACATTCCCTCAGTGCCCTGGCAACAACCGAAGTCAAAAGCTTTCATTACAGCCTGGCTGGTGGCAGCGAAGGAGCTGGCTGTCCTTCCTTACAGACAACAGGTCTTGCTGGGTTCTGGGTGTAAACAGGGTTTGCCCTTTGTTTTACTCCAGGACTGAGGAGCTCAGGACCTCACTAATGTGGGGCAACTGCTTTCAGCCCCTTTTCTTATTTTATTTTTTAACTAAAAATGATTTTATTTATCTGTCAGCAAGATGGCTCAGTGGGTACAAGCACTTGCCGTGGAGCCTATGACGGAAGTTTGATTCCTGAGGCCTATGTAAAGGTGGAAAGAGAATCTCCACACATATCCACCCCCACACTAATAAGTAAGACAAGTAATTAATTTAAAAACATTGGGTTGAGGAATGGGGACAAGATCTCACTATGAAGTCCTGGCTGTCCTAGAACTCACTGTGTAGACCAGGCTGGCCTGGAACTCACAGAGATACACCTGCCTCTGCCTTCTAAATACTTAGATTAAGACGTGCACCACCGTGATGGGCCTGGTGCTAAATTTCTGATCTTCCTGCCTTCCACCTGCTGCATGTGGATATTACAAGTGTATGTCACCAGGCCTGCTGTACTTATTTTTATTCTTGTAAGTAATTATTATTTTTATGTGTATGAGTGTTTTTCTTGCCTGCATGTGTGTATGCACATGTGTGTGCCTGGTGCCCATGGAGACCAGAAGAGGGTGTTGGGGTCCCTGTAACCAGAGTTACAGTCATGAGCTGCCATGTGGGTGCTAGGAATGGAACCTGGGTCTTTTGAAGAACAGCAAGTGCTCTTAACTGCTGAGCCAACTCTTCTCTCTTTGTTTCTCTTTTAAATAAAGTGGAGTTGGAGATTTTATTGAAAGATTCTTTAATATGTGCTTAAACATGAGGGTTAGGAGAAAGCTAGGTGTGCAGCAGAAAGGAAGGTACAACCGAGAGCATAGGTGTAGGCTTCTCAAAGATAAATGGCCTGTTCTTATTTTTGAGATTCAGTCCACTAAATTGCCAAGACTGGTCTTGAACTCACAGTCTTCCTGCCTCTGCCTGAGTGAATGTATGAGTTACCATGTCCAGCTTGTAATCAGTATTCTTTCATTACATTTAAAAATGTGTGTGTGTATGTGTGTGTATATGTGTGTGTATGTGTGTGTGTATGTGTGTATGTGTGTGTATATGTGTGTGTGTATGTGTGTGTGTATGTGTGTGTATGTGTGTGTATGTGTGTGTGTATGTGTGTATGTGTGTGTATGTGTGTGTATATGTGTATATGTTGATGCATATATGTCTGTGCCTCATGGACATGTCTAAGGAGGCCAAAAGAGTACATCAGATCCTCTGGAACTGGAGTTAGAGTTGTTATGTGGGTGCTGGAGATTGAACCCAGGTCCTCTGGAAGAGAAGCCTCTCTCTGTGTGTCTGTGTCTGTGTCTGTGTCTGTGTCTGTGTCTGTGTCTATCTCAGTCTCTCTCTGTGTCTCTTGTCTGTCTCTCTGCCTCTCTGCCCCCTGCCCTCTTGTTTTATTTATTTATTTATTTATTTATTTATTTTTTTTGAGACAGAGTTTCTCTGTGTAGCCTTGACCGCCCTGGAATTTGCTATGTACACCAGGCCATCCGAAAGCTCAGAGATCTTCCTACTTGACTCGATGTGTCTAAAGGCGTGCACTACCTGTTCTTAAGTACAGTGAACTAAGACTCTGTGACTGGCTCTTACTCCTGTGTTTCTGCAGCAGCAGAAACACTGGGGGATTATTAGAAATTCAGAGCCCTCAAGAACAGTGGACTTTGGAGTTGAAGGCAGGAAGATCAGGAATTCAAGACCTGCCTTGGCTACATGGAGAGCTCAAGGCCAGCCTGGGCTCTATGAGACCCTGTCCCAACTGAAAAACAGAGAGAATCTCAGTACTGGTATAGATCAAATGAACTACAATCTTTTTTTTTTTCTTTATATTTATTCTTCTTTCATACAATACATCCTGACTGCAGCCTCTTCCTCCCCCCACCTCTCCCAGCCCCCCCACACTTTTTTTCTCCCTCAAATCCACTGCTCTTCCATTTCCCTTCAGAAAAGAGCAGACCTTCCAGTGATATCAACCAAACACAGCATAACAAGATGCAATAAGACTAGTCACAAACCCTCATATCGAGGCTGGATGAGTCAACCCAGTTGGAGGAAAAGTGTCCCAAGAGCAGGCAAAAGAGTCAGAGACACCCTCACACCCCACAAACACTCCAAACTAAACCACAGCATGTATGCAGAGGTCCTTAGTGCAGACCCATGCAGGCTCCATGCGCAATCTGTATTTTAATAGAAATCTCCAGGTAATGCCCAGTAAAGGGAAGGGTGCATTAAAGTTTGAGATGTACATCTTGGGGCGTCATCTAAAACCCCTCTGTAGCTCGTGCCTGCATCTGTACTGTGAAGCAAAAAGTGGCCAATGAGTGTGAAAGTCATTCTCCTGACTGACTCCCTAAGGTGGGAGGGAACAAGCTAAGAAGATGAAAAACCTGAGTGTGGGGAGAAAGAGACTCATCATATGTTTTTACAAGAAGACAGATCCAGGCCTGTGATGGAAGTTCTGCCCTGGAGTGGCCCTTGTCTAATGACCCACAGGATCCTCATGTACCAGGCTGGGGCTTAAAAATCTGTCCCCTTTTCTCCAAGTCCCACTGGGGCATCTATGTGCAAGGCTGGAATGACCAACCCTGTCAATCTTTCCACATACCCCGCCCACTTTTCAGCCTTTTGTTTCCCGTAGTCATCACTGAAGGTTTTGGCTAACCCAGAGTTAACTCCATCTGTCCATTGCAGCTTCAGCCCCCTTTCCAACTGGGCAAAGTAACATCTTCACACATTCCAGGGATTCCCATGGGGACCTCATGTTTGTTAAGCTGCCTACCTTAAATGATGGTCTCTGTCTCTCTGTCTCTCCATCCCTTTCTCCCTCTCTTCTTTATTCTGATAGGTAGGGTATGTGTGGAGGGAGGAGCTTAAAACAAAGCAATTTTTTTTGGGGGGGTGGGCTCCAGTTTACAAAGCAACTGGGATCCTAAGTGAGCACTCCAGTATAGTTTTAAAAAACAACATAGCTTTTACAGTGTGAGAAAAATGGAAACTTCCAAATGTTAATTGTGAGAACCGCCTGGATTGTCACCTGGATAGATTCCTCTGTCACCGCATTCAAGCTATGGGGAGGCATTTTTTAATGTGATTTCAACGTGACTTGTTTAATTTCAATAGTGGGGGTGGGTAGGATCTTGGAAAGCTCAAAATATATGTACGAAAGCATCATCACTGCCGCCACCAGAGAGAAGCGTGTGGACATGCTATTACACTTCCTGTCAGAAGGCTGAAAAGTGGGTGGGGTATGTGGAAAGATTGACAGGGTTGGTCATTCCAGCCTTGCACATAGATGCCTCAGTGGGACTTGGAGAAAAGGGGACAGGCACAGGAAACTTGAGTGTGCTGTAGCAACAGCTTCACGTGCTCTGCCTCCACTGTGTCTGTCTGCCACAGCCGCTGCTGTTGTGTGGTCTGGTCGTTTGAGGCAAAGGAGGCAGAAAAGGACTCCTCTCGGGGAACATAGGATCCCAGGTTCTGAGGACAACAGTTTATAAGAATAGGAATGCTATCCTAACTGTACCATTTTTTTGGTCCACTCTGCATGCCTAGGCATGTCAAGGGTTCTTAAGAGTTAGCTATGTTTATCGAGGTTATGATAATACGGGGCTTAGCAGTCCACCATGACAAAATTTAGGCAAAGGGAGGGTGCATTCACGCGACTGACAGGATGAAGCTGGCTTTGCAGAGTGGCAGCAGAGTCAGGAGCACACGGAGGCTTCAGAGGGGAGGTCAGTGGTTTGTAGTAACTGAAGGGTGGAGGACCACCTCCTTCATCCCCTTCACAATCCCAGAATGCCAGTCATGCCCAGCAGAGCTGGAAAAGTAACATGAGCTGGGCATGTGGTGCACACTTGTGATCCTGGCACCCAGTTGCTTTCGGCCAGAGGGTTGGTATTCTAAAAGCCTGACCTGAGCCATGAAGCCAGATCCCGACTCAAATGTAAAGCTGGCGGGCTAGAGAGCCCCTTCCCCCCCCCCCCCCCCCCCCCCGTCTGTAACCCCAGCTTGGGAGATAGAGGCAGGCAGATCAGGAGTGCAAAGTCATTCTTAGCTACAGAGCAAGTTTTCGACCTGCCTGGGCTACATGAGACTCTGTCTCAGAAGAGGGAGCTAGAAAGATTTGGATACACAGGCAAAAGTACCATGTGACTGTGATAGCAGAGGCAAGATTGAGTGGTGCTTCTCCAAGCCAAAGCCAGTGATAGCTAGCTGGTTGTTGGGAGCTCAGTGACAGATGGACACCTGTGCCCTCATGGCACAGAATCCAGCCTCGTAGACACCTTGACCTCGGACTTTAGGCTTCCTCAACTGAGAGAATAAACATCTGTTGTTTTGAGCCACCCAGTTTGGCACGGTGGTCCTGCCAATCTTATATGGCCACCTCAGGTTTCACTAATGTTGTAGTTCATTGTCTAGGTTCCAAATGTGGGAGTTGATGTTAATATATATTTTTTTAAAACTTTAAATGTATGTTTTTTTTATTGGTTATTTTATTTATTTACATTTCAAATGTTGTCCCTCTTCCTGGTCTTTTCTCCACAAACCCCCCATTCCATCCCCTTTCCCTTTGCCTCTAAGAGGGTGCTCCTCCACCTACCCACTCACTCCCACCTCACCCCTCTAGCATCCCCCTACACTGGGGCATCAAGCCTCCCCTCCCATTGATGCCAGGTAAGGCCATCCTCTGCTACATATGTATCTGGAGCCATGGATCCATCCATGTGTACTCTTTGGTTGGTGGTTTAGTCCCTGGGAGCTCTGATGGGTCCAGCTGGTTGATATTGTTCTTCCTATGGGGTTGCAATCCCCTTCAGCTCCTTCTGTCCTCCCCCGAACTCTACCACTGAGGTCCCCAGGCTCAGACCAATGGTTGGCTGTGAGTGTCTGCCTCTGTATTAGTCAGGTACTGGCAGAGCCTCTCAGAGGACAGCTATACCAGGCTCTTGTCAGCAAGCACATCTTAGCATCAGCAGATGGGATTCTGTGTCTGCAAATGGGATGGATCCCAAGGTGGGGCGGTCTCTGGATGGCCTTTCCTTCAGTCTCTGCTCCATTTTTAGTCTGTGTTTCCTTTAGACAGAAAAAATTCTAGGTTAAAATTTTTGAGATGTATAGGTGGCCCTATCCCTCAACTGGGGGCCATGCCTATCCACTGGATATGGTCTCTAGAGGTTCTATCTCCCATCTGTTGAATATTTTGGCTAATGTCATCCCTGTCGGGTCCTGGGAACCACTCACTTCCCTGGCAGCTGGGACTTTCTAGTGGTCCCCACCCCCCACTGCTACATATTTCTATTCATTCCCCTGGTCCTCTAGACTTCTCTCCTGTCTCTTCCATTCCTGGTCCTGCCTCCCCTTCTTCTCTCCCCACTCCTCTCTCCCTCCCAGGTCCCTCCCTCCCTCTATCACCTGTAATTATTTTGTTCCCCCTTCTCAGTAGGATTGAAGCCTCTAAACTTTGGCCTTCCTTCTTGTTAAGCTTCATGTGGTCTGTGAGTTGTATTGTGGGTATTCCAAGCTTTGGGGAGAATATCCACTTATCAGTGTGTGCATACCATGTGTGTTCTTTTGGGTGTAAATGTATGTTCTATATACATAGATCATTTGATAGTAACAAAGCCTGCACTTTGAGGCTGAATTCAAGTTGGGTCCATTTGGCCATGGAATCAAGATCACAGCAGGGGAATGTCAACACCTGCAGGAATGTGGGTCATGTGTGGGGACTTTCTGGGGACACAGCTGTGACGGTAAATATTAGTTGTTGTTGACAGGATTTAGAGTTACCTAGGAGCCGGGCGGTGGTGGCACATGCCTTTAATCCCAGCACTTGGGAGGCAGAGGCAGGCAGATTTCTGAGGCCAGCCTGGTCTACAGAGTGAGTTCCAGGACAGCCAGGGCCACACAGAGAAACCTTGTCTCGAAAACCAAAACAGCAACAACAACAAAAGTTACCTAGGAGATAAACTTGGGCTAACTAAGCCACTCTAATGTAGGGAGTACCATTCTATGAGTTGAGGTCCCAGACTGAATGAATAAAATGAGAAAGCTATTTGGGTACCAGCATCTCTCTCTCTCTTTCTCCCTCTTTCTCTCTCTTTCTCTCTCTCTCTCTAAGCTTCCTGCTATAGGTACAGTGTACTCAGCTGTCTCAAACTCCTGCTTCCCTGCCTCTCCCACCATGATGGACCATACCTTCAAACTGTAAGCCAAAATAAACCCTTCTCTGCTCTTGTCAGGTACTCTGTGGCAGTGAGGGAAACGTCGCTAATCCAACATCCAAGAGTGATGTCAGAGGCTCCTCTTATCTTATAAGCAAGCTTTTTTAAAGTTACTGTGGACCAGATAGCAGCCTGTCCTGTGTAAAGGCCACAGATGAGACACACTTCCTCCGTAGGCCCTCAGGGAAGGTTCTGGACTAGGGAGCCCAAGTAAAGCTGTTGGTAGAGTGAGATTTCCATACATTCCTTAGAAAGTTCCATAAGATCTCTACCACCCTGTAGCATGGAGACATGGGAAGCTCTGGACTCTATGTGTGGAAAGACGCCAGAAGGTGACTTGTGTGGTTTAATGGGGAATGTTGTGCTAACTTTTTTTAACCCCCCCCCCCCTTAATTAGACTTTTAATTCATGAGACAAAAATATCTGATAGCTTAAAGCAGGAAAGACTTATTTGGGTTCAGAGTTTCAGGCCACAGTCCTAGACTGTATTGATTCTTGGCTGGTGGCTCTCAATCTTTTAATGCCGGGACCCTTAAATACAGTTCCTCATGTTATGGTGACACCCAATCATAAAATTATTTTCGTTGCTACTTCATAACTGTAATTTTGCTACTCTTATGAGCTTTAATGTAAACAAATGGTTTCTGATTGTCTTAGATAACCCCTGTGAAATGGTCATTCAAACCCCCATGGTTGTTGAGACCCACAGATTGAGAACTACTGTCCTGAAGTGCCCACTACCTCTCAAAAAGGTGCCACCAGCTAAGATGAAGGATCCAACAGATGCACCTGTCCAGGACATTCATATCCAGACCCAAACAGCTGTGAGTGACTTGGAGCTTCCAAGAAGGTTGCCTAGAGCAGGTGTCCCAACGAAGTGGTGGATCATGATCAGAAGTAGGGACAAAACAAGCTATACCCACTGTGACAACTTGGGGCTTCAGCTCCCCCTGCCTTCTTTAAAATCCTCTTTGTGCACTAGCACTGACCCTGGGGCTACTATGTCCTCTCAGTCAGAAATATCAGGGCAACATGGAATTTCCATTTTTTTAAAAAAAAGATTTATTTATTTGTTATTTATATGAGTACACTGTAGCTGTCTTCAGACACACCAGAAGAAGGCATCAGATCCCATTACAGATGGTTGTGAGCCACCATGTGGTTGCTGGGAATTGAACTCAGGACCTCTGGAAGAGCAGTCAGTGCTCTTAACCGCTGAGCCATCTCTCCAGCCCCTCCGAATTATTTATTTAGCTTTACATATGTTTGTTTTATGAGTGTTTTGCTCACATGTGCATCCTGAACTGGAGTTATGGACAGTTGTGAGTCACCATGTGAGTCCTGGGAATTGAACCTGTATCCTCTACAAAAGCAAGTGCTCTTAACCACTGAGCTATTCCCCTCGCCCCTAGTTACTTAATTTTTTACTTTGCTTAGTTTCTGCTTTGTTGTTAGAGGTAGTAACAGCTGTTCCCCAAACAAAAAGTCAGGTATAGACTTTCCTTGAGCTGAAAAAAAAAAAAAAGTACTCTGGGTATGACAGCCCCTGCTTACATGATCCTGGCACTTGGAGCTACTGGCCAGGGGATTAGGAATTCAAGGCCATCGTGGGCTGCTACAGCTACAGATGCTGTGTCAACAGGCAAGTACCCCAGGTCTGATGGCTCAGATCTATATTTCAGCTACTATAATTTCAATAGTCTGAGGCAGGAGGATCAATATAATTTTACTGCTTTGGATGACTTAGTAAGACCTTGTTTCAAAAACCTGTGGAGGCTAGGACTGGTGAAGTGCTTGCCATTCAAACAAGAAGTCCTGAGTCTGACTTTCCCCTGGCACCCAAGTACCAAGCCACCATGGTGAAGTGTGCTGGGAATACTAGACGCTGGGGAGGTAGAGACAGGAGGATCCCTGGTACTCACTGGCCAGCCAGATCAATGAGTTGGTCCCAAGGAGAGACCTTGTCTCAAAAACCAAGGAGGTAATCTCCTGAAGAACATCAGGCAGGGCTGACCTCATGCATGACCAGCATGAACATATATGTATCCACACTTGCACGTATACACACGAAAACATTCAAACACAAACAAACACAAAATGAACAGGTCTGGAATTGCAGCAAAGCGGCAGAGCGCTTGTCTAGCCTGCTAGCTTCAGCCTAGGTTCAATTCCTAGAAACTCAAAAGTGAACGAAGTGACTTAAACACACCACAGAGCCACCCTAAACAGTTTGCCATTGGTTCTGATTGGAGGAAAATGCCGGTGGCCGGAGAGATGGCTCAGGGGTTAAGAGCACTGTCTGCTCTTCCAGAGCACCTGGCTTCTATTCCCAGCACCCATAGTGGCTCACAACTATCTTAACTCTAGTTGCAGGGGATCCAGTACCGTGTTCAACAAGGACTGTCACGTGTGATACATAGAAATACCTGCAGGCAAAACACACACATAAAATAAAAATGATCGACAGAGGGACAGAGGGAGGGGGGAATACACTCTTTAAAGTGGGTGGAGATGCAGAAAGTTAGTCCCCCACCCCTTCCTTCCCCCCACCCCCACCAAGCTGTATTAAGTTCTTTTTAGTGGAGAGCCTGGGAAAAGGATATAACTCCTTTAAAAGCTGGGCCGCCCTGCAGTCTAAGCCAAGCTGTAAAACTGTTTGGGAAGCAGAAAGGTTAGTAAAGAGGCCGATCCTATGACCAGTTCTGAGCATCCGATCCGCTGGGAGGGTGTTTGGAATGGTCTCCGTGCTAGCTGCTGAGGAAACCCAGTGCTTGGAAAAAATAACATCATGGGACTTTTTATACGGCCCGCTGGTATTGTGATGCAATCCGAGCGTTCTAGCATTTTCCCAACACTCTGTTCTCACCACGGGAAAAGTGGGGAATTGGAGGAGCGCTTGGATGCCTAATCACCAGTTCTTCTCTCAGACAAATTACAAACAGACAGTTCAAGAACTCTGCTGCTACAGCCAGGAAACAAAGCAGCCTTTAATCGCCTCACATGTCAAGATGCCCCCGTTCCCAAAGCGCCACAGCTGTGTGTAACCCCAGAGGTGATCCTTTTTTTTTTTTTTTTTTTTTTTTTTTCCTCCATGGAATGATTAAGCAGAGTTGTTTTGTTTTGTTTTGTTTTGTTTTAAAGCTACACCAGTGTGTAACTGTCCTTCCTGGGCTGGTGGCAGACATCATTAATCAATCTAGGCAGTTTATCTTCCCCACCCCCACCCCCAATCTAGATGATGCCACAGAATCCTCAACAATATATGCCTGATGTCTCCTATAACTGGATCAGAAATGGCATGTGAGGGGAGCCAGCCAGAGGCATCTGGGCCATCGAGTGTAGTTGCTGCAGTCAGCTCATCTCAGCCCCTTAAGCTTTGAGCCTAATGCCATTTTCTGTGAAAGGTAATAGCATTTATCTTATAGCGCTATCACAAGATAAATTAGTTACCACACCTACAGAGCTTAGAATGGGGATAAAGAGAAAATATTCCAACTTTTTTTTCCCCAACATAGTGGGGTGTGATGCTGTATACCAGTAATGAGGAAATTGAGGCAGGAGAATCACAAGTTTGAGGAAAGCCTGGGTTACATAGTGAAGGCCAGGATAGTTGTCTCACCACCATCTCCAAAAGTGATATTTAACCCTTTGAGAAACGTTGCACTGAGATTTAGTAATGATCAGAGCTGAAGATGTAGGTCAGTTGGGAGAATGCTTGTGGAGCAAGCCTTGGGTTCATCTCTAGCAGGGCATGCATAAACCGTGTATGTTGGTGCTTGCTTGTAATCTCAGCTCTTAGAGGGTGGAGGCTGGAAGATCAGAAGTTCAAGGTCAAGCCAGGCAGGGTAGTATTCACCTTTGATTTCAGCATTCAGAAGGCAGTTGGAGCTCCGTGAATTGAAGGCCAGCCTGGTCTACATACTTAGTTCAGGGGCAGGCAAGGAGACATAGTGAGATCCTGACTCAAAAGTAAACAGACAGACAGACAGACAGACAGACAGACAGACAAATGTAAAAAATGATGAAAGATATAGTATAAAAATATTTCTGGACCTGAGAAACAGATGTCTCTAAGTCATGTAGTATACTTCATAAAAAGAATGAAAAGATCGTCACCAAGGCACATTATTCTAACGTTTCTGGGTCTCAGAGACAAAGGAGAAACAGAAAATGGGGAGGAAAGGCTGCAGAGCAAATAAAGAAACAGCCAGACAGGGGCTTTAGCCTAGTATTCTACACCTGAGTCAGTTTTCAATCAAAGCAATGATAGAGCAAAGATTTTTCATTTTAAAAATATAGTGGCCAGGCAGTGGTGGCGCACGCCTTTAATCCCAGCACTTGGGAGGCAGAGGCAGGTGGATTTCTGAATTCGAGGCCAGCCTGGGCTACAGAGTGAGTTCCAGGACAGCCAGGGCTACACAGAGAAACCCTGTCTCGAAAAACCAAACATATGTATATGTATATGTATACATACATATATACATATATACATATATACATATATACATATATGTATATATATTATATATGTATATATAAATATACATATAGATAATAAAAATTGTGTTTAGATAATCCCTAAAAACATATATAATATATAATATATATTATATGTGTGTGTGTGTATGTGTGTGTATATTGGCTTGAAAAATATCCTTCTATTGGGCTAGAGCTATGGCTCAGTGGTGAAGGACACTGTTGATTTTGCAGAGGGCTCCAATTTCAGTTCCCAGCACCAACATGGTGGCTTTTATAACCATCTGTAACCCTAGTTTCAGGAGATTCAACAGACACAAACATGATGTACATGCATAGAGGCCAAACATTTGCACATATAAAGTAAAGTAAACTGAAAAAAAAATTAGAAAATATCTGTTAATAGATAATGTTCAGGCCAGGAGATGGCTCAGCAGATGATGGACTTGCTACTCAATGATGACCTGTGTTCTGTCCCTGGGACTTACACAGTAAGAGAAAAGTGACTCTGGCAAGCTGCCCTCTGACCTCTACAGCATGCATACCCCCCCCCACACACACACATTCACAAAACAGATAAAGATGCAATAAAATAAAAACAGTGTTAAGATAGATAATCCCTAAAAAGTAAAACTTTGACTTATAATAATTATATATGTAATATGAAATGAACTAAATCCATCAGTAAGATGTTTAAATGAGTTTAAAAGGGATATTAAAGAGCCACAGGTTTATGTGGAATAAAGGAATTTTAAAGTGAATTTGCAAATAAATATGAAGATGTGTAGCATGTAGTTTCTACTTCCCCACTTTAAGCTCCAGGTGAACTGTGCTACCAACCAATCCCCTGGTTCCCTTGGATCCTCCAATGAAAGACACACACAAACATTAGCTTAATCTAAGCCTACCATGGCTAGCATGCCCTTACCTTGGCTCCCAGCTCAACACCTCCAAGTCTTCCCTCAACTTAGCTGCCCAGTTACCTTACTCTTGCTCAACACCCTAAATCTTCCCTCAGCTTAGTTGTGTTTCTAATCTCCTGCCTGCTACCCCAGGCCCAGTCAGGAAAGCAGTCAAAGATCACTCCACCCAAGATCTCACATGGCTAGTAGTTCTCTCTCCCTCTAAAGCATGGTAAAGTCTCTTTCCTCCGTCTGCGTCTACTAGCCTACCTGCAGGAACCTAGAAATCGCGTCTCTTCTGCCCAGCCATTAGCCACTAGCATCTTTATTGATCGATCAAGAACCAATTGGGGAACAGGACCTTCAGTGTTCACACACAGATTTTCAATTGAAACATCAGAACCACTCCCTACAAAGATAATTTTTTGAAGGACGATGCAGAGAAGAATGTCGACTAACAATTTACACGTCTATAAATAAAAATGACTAAGTTAGGTATGGTGGCACAGACCTGTAATCACATTTGGGATGTGGAGACAGAAGAATTATGAGTCCAAAATCATCCTTACCTATGTAGTGAGTTCGTGAGACCCTATGAAATTTTTTTTTTTTTTTTTTTTTTTTTTTGCATTACTATCACTGCCTACAATTTAGAATTGTTATGTAGCTTAAAGGCAATGAAAGCCACAGAGCTGGCCCCATGGAGTCAGAATCAGCAACTCAGTGAGTTTGCTGTAAATAATTCATCAATTTTCACTAAGGAACAAAATGTTCCAAGTTCACTCCCAAGTAACTTTTCTTAGGTCATCCAAAGGAGGAGCAAATCAAGTAGGATTTGAAATCAAATAGGAAAAGAAGAGACTTGGACTCCCCACACCAGAGTGTAAGGTATCCAGCACAGGGGAATGGAGACTCTCTGGACTGCAGTGGTGAGACAGGCAAAGGTTTTGCTATCCCAGATCCTGGAAAAAGGAGGCCTCCTGGGGAGATTCCCAAAAGAAGACATGGAATTCACATCCCTGAGCATATGGAAAACATCACAGAGATATTAAAGCTTTTAGAAATTGCTAGTGATAATGTATAGAAAACAAGGAGAATTATAAAATAAGACCAGCTGTGGGGCTGGTGAGGTGGCTCAATGGTTAAGAGCACTGGCTGCCCTTCCAGAGGACCTGGGTTCCACTCCCAGCACCCACATGACAGCTCACAACCATTCATAGCTCTAGTTCCAGGGAATCTGATGCCTTCTTCTGCCCCCTACTTCAGCTGGCACACACATGGTATGCAGACATACATGTAACCAAAAGGCCATTTTTTACTTTAGTAACACTGGAGATTTCCATTAGAATAGAGCTATGTGATCTGGACTGTGAATTCACAATCAGCCTAGGCTGCATAAGGGGCCCCCATCTGAGGAAAAGAAAGAAACAGAACCTAGGCATTCCTCTAATTGGTTCAGCTTTGCATAATACTAGTTTTCCTCCGCAGAGTGTGACAAAGCTGTGTTGGAATGATACAGAGGGTGTCTGATAGGTATCAAAAGACAAAATTACAAATTTAAAGATCTTAGTTGGCCTTTATCCATGATTCCAGGGCAAGGCAACGCCTCATTCCCTGAAGAGAACAGTGCTCTGATAAACCAAGGAGAAGAGAGAGGGTTTACAGGCACAGCAGAGCAGACTGCTACTTCTCTTATAAGGATTAAAGCAGAGCTAGTTTCTAATCCAGGCTGGGCCTGGCTTATTTAGGGGTTGGACTTTTGCTCCCCCACCCTCTCCTGACTTCAATTTCCCTCGGTGACACGTGGCTTCAGCATGAGATGCTCTGTTTTGGTTTGGCCAGTTGGGCCTCCTGCAGTGGGGCCAGTCCTGTAATCCCAGCACTTAAGAGGCAGAGGCAGGAGGATCATTGCAAGCTAGAGGCCATCTTGATTTACACAGTGAGGTCTAGGTCACCTTGACCTGCATAGCCTGACCCTGTTTCAAACAACCAAAGCATGAATAAATTAAAAAAAAAATAAATGAAAGCATTATGATAAATAAAAAGCTAGTTAACAGAACTATAATATTGAGAAAATAGGAACATAGATACTACTGGCTGCCCATGGGAAGTAAGTCCTGGAAGTCAGCTCAGGGAAGACATGTTTTTCATTAAGTTTATATATAAACCAGGCATAGAGTGTGCCTGTAGTCCTAACACTCAACAAAACCTCCTTATCTCTTCCCTCCTCCTCTTTCTTCTCCTTCTTCCTCCTCCTCTTCCTTCTCTTCTTCCTCTTCCTCCTCTTCCTCTTCCTCCTCCTCTTCCTCCTCCTCTTCCTTCTCTTCTTCCTCTTCCTCCTCCTCTTCCTTCTCTTCTTCCTCTTCCTCCTCTTCTTCCTCTTCCTCCTCCTCCTCATCCTCTTCTTCCTCCTCCTCCTTCTCTTCTTCTTCCTCCTCCTCCTCCTCTTCCTCCTCCTCTTTCTTCTCTTCTTCCTCCTCCTCCTCCTCCTCTTCCTCCTCCTCTTCCTTCTCTTCTTCCTCTTCCTCCTCCTCTTCCTCCTCCCCTTCCTTCTCCTCCTCCTCTTGCTCTTGTTCCTCTTCCTCCTCCCTGTTTTTGAGACAGGGTCTTTATGTGCAGCCCTTATTGGTCATATTTCTTGAACTGTAGGTGTAAGGATTGTGTTGAAGATATATTAATTGGGATTAGGCTCCCAAGAGTCTGTTTTCCTCTGCGTTTGACCAGGTGGGGGATGTCTATAATGGTCTCCATCTGTTGCTGGGGGTGGGGTGGGGAGCTTTTTTGATGAAGAGTAAGAGTGATACTTATCTGTGGGTATGGGATTAGTATTTAGAAAGTGGTAGAAGTAGGTTTCCTCTTGGGTCCATAACCTCTTCAGCTACAGGCTAGAGTCACAGAACCAGGCATGATTTTCCTCCTGTAGAGTGGGCTTGAAATCCAAGATATAGGTACCACTATAGCACCCTTGGAGATACCTTGCCAGACTGGCCACTGTGGTCCCTAGGCTTCACAGCTGGGTAGGCGTATTGATAACTTTACTTCCTTGGAAGCTTTCATAGCACATCCAGTACTTTGAGTGCTCTTCTTCAGGAGGGGGGCCTCCAGGTCAGAATCTAAACTCTATCCCCCTAGTCTCCACATGTATTTTTAAACTGTGGTTCTACCTGTGTGTGAATAGATACCCCCATGGATAGATTTAAAGGCCAGAGCAGACTCAAATATATACAGGAATTTAGTTTCTAATTTATGGCAGACACTTGGAATCTTACTGTTCAGTTCAAGGCCTTGGGCTTCTGGCTGGACCCGGCCTATTATACTACAGTCTGACCTAAGACAAGATGCAGACCGAACAGTATTACAGTGTGAAAATTAAAAACCATAAAAGTGTTAGTAAAATGTGGGGGATTAAAAAAAAAAATAACGCCGGGCGGTGGTGGCACACGCCCTTAATCCCAGCACTTGGGAGGCAGAGGCAGGCGGGTTTCTGAGTTCGAGGCCAGCCTGGTCTACAGAGTGAGTTCCAGGTCAGCCAAGGCTATACAGAAAAACCCTGTCTCGAAAAACCAAAAAAACAAACAAACAAACAAACAAACAAACAAACAAACACACTTTCCTTCCCAAATGCAGTGCTTTTACAGGGATTGTTTCGGAAGCTTGCATTTGGGGGGAACACATTCAGACCACAGTAAGCCCCCATGAGCACTGGAGTTGGATATTTAAGGGAATCGCATTTCAGAGTTGTCACCTCTCCTAATTAAGTTGGAGTAGAATTCAGCTGCATAGATTAGATCCCCTGCTCCCCAATATGAACGGCTTAAATAGTTTCTTTCTCAGAAGTGATGTAGAACTGGATCCGTAAGTTATCAAGGACCTAGGGCCCCATCTGACTGCTTTGCTAACCTCACTCTCACAGAAACATCCTTCATAGTCCACTATGGTTGCCAGAGCCCCTGCCATCACCTCCAAATTAATGAAGGAAACAGGAAGGTGAAGAGGAGTGGTCTCTTCCTTCAACTCAGTTTCCTATACATCCCCTTATTTCTGCTTGTATTCACTAGCTGGAGCCCAGTCATGAAACCACACCTACCTGCAAGAGAAGTTGAAAAATGGAGTCTTACGGCCGGCCAGGAGTATTGCCATCTTGAGTAAAGTCGGAGGTCTGCGTTCTGAGAATAGTGGTGTTGTTTGCCCACAACCTTGTGAAAGTACAAAATGTTAAAGAGTGCTTGCTTTTGATTGGCTAGGGTGAATTTTGCTCTGTGAATTTTACCACAGTCAAAAATATTTGCATTGCCAGGTGTGGTGGTACACATCTTAAATCCCAGCATTTGGAAGACAGAAGCAGTTGGATCTCTGTATATTTGAGGCCAGCCTGGTCTACATAGTGAGTCCCAGGTTAGCCAAGGCTACTTAGTGAGACCCTGCTTTAAAAACACAAAACCAAAAAACAAACCAAACAAAACCAAAAGCCACTGCAGTGAGTGTGGTCTGTAGCTCAGATGGCTGTATGCTTACCTAGTATTTACAAAGCCCTGGATTCTGTCCCTAGTGTCACACACATTTGGTGTGGTATCTGATGCCTGTAATCTCTGAATTTAGGAGGTAGAGGCAGGAAACTCATAAGAGGTTCAGAGTTATCCCTGGCTACAAAGCCCAGCCTAGGATAAATGAGGGCCAGACTCAAAAGCAGCAACATACTGTTAGAAGTCTGTTAAAGTTCGAGGCCAGCCTGGTCTACAGAGTGAGTTCCAGGACAGCCAGGACTACACAGAGAAACCTTGTCTTGAAAGAAAAAAAAAAAAAAAAAAAGAAGTCTGTTAAAAAAAAAAAAATAGAATGCAAATGATTACTAGGGTGGCCACCCAGTAGATTTCCATGCCTAATTTGAGGGGCGGGGTTGTTTGTTTCTGTTTTTTTGAGACAGGGTCTTGTGTTGTCTAGGATAGACTCAAATTTATTATGTAGCCAAGGATGGTCTTGAACTCCTGATCTTCCTGTAATCTCAGGCCTTTCCACCCAAGCTCACATTCTCGAAATAACGACAGTGAGACTGAATTATTATTTATGAATAAATGCATAGGCCAGAAGCTTTGACTCATCCCTGCTAGCTAGTAACTCCGTTATGGTTATCCTGTTTATTCTATTCTGAGTTCTGCCACGTGGCCAGTTACCTCTCCTCAGGTTCATGTGACCAGCTCCATCAATTTTGGGGGGCAAATCCCTTCCTTCCTTCCTTCCTGTACCTGACTCTATCCCAGAATCCTCTCTCCCTGCTGGAACTCCCACCTCCTATATCCTGCCTATACTAATAGGCCAGCAGCTCTTTTATTGACAGGTAATTCAGTACCCAAGAGATTCTACATCCTCCTGCATGAATCTCCTGAGTGCTGGAATTAGAGATGTGACCACTATGCCCAACTGTTATGTTTCCTTTAAAAGTATTTTTTTTTTTGATTACATGAATTTATCCATTTATGGCAGAGGAGGTAGTTGATGTAGGCGTGTGCCACGGGAACATGTGGGGATCAAAAAACAACTTCCAGGTGTCGGTTCTTCCACCAAGAACCAAGTGTAGGTTCTGGGGATTGAACCTAGGTTGTCAGGCTTGGCAGCTAGTATCCTTGTTCTTACCAGGTGAGCCCTCTTGCTGGCCCTGTGCCTGCTTCTTAATTACTTCATTGCATTAGTTCTTGGGGCTTCCTGTCATGTGAACAAGGGAAGGGAACGGCACAGCTAGGCAGCTCACCTTGTAGTCTGACGTTGTCTGTGAGAAGCAGGGAGAGGTGCTGCTTGGCATCCTGACCAATCCCTGCTGTCCTTTCGAAGTACTGGGAATTGAACCTAGGGCATTGCACACACTAGGCAAGTCCTCTACATTCCCTGCCCGTGACATTCTTTATTAGGATGTAACTGTCCCTACAGGGAAGCACATCTATATTGGTGACTGGAGGATCATGGAATTAACTGGAACCACTGAATTACAAGCGAGCTTCCGGAAACAACAGGATGCATACACAGACTGTCTGCCGCGGATCCTCAGCCCGAACTGTCTGGGTGGCTTGAACACACTAACTTCTTAGTTCTTTACGACAAAACAAAAAAGAAAACCCCAAGTGCTCTTTTCCAGGCATGAGCCACCACACCCAGCTCCTTCTCACGATTCTGAAGCCTTGGAAGCCCCAGATCAAGGTGACATTTGCTTTTGGTCCCTCTCTTTCTGGCTTGCACAAAGCTGCATTTTTGCTGTGTCACGTGGTGCTGATGGTGGGAGGTGGGACAGACAGCTCTCTGGTGACCTGTCCTGTATGGTCAGGGCTCTGGGGATCTGCCTGTGTGGCCTCACTTGGTGTTCATCGGCTTATTTGTTACTTAAACATTTTAAAATATTTATTTTCATGTATATGAGTATTTTACCTGAAATGCCTGGTGCCCGGGGAGACCAGAAGAGGGCATCAGTTATCAGGGAAATAGAGTTACTTATGGTTGCAAGCCACCTTGTGGGCACTGGGAACTCAACTCCGGCTCTCTGCAAGAGCAGCAAATGCTCTTAGTACCACTGAGCCATCTCTCCAGGCCCAGATTTTTTAATTAATTGATTAATTAAGCACGCGCGCGCAGGTGTTCTAGGAGCCCAGGAGAGGGTGTGGGATCCTATGGAATTGGAGTTACAGACATCTTCAAGCCGCCCAAAGTGGGTGCTGGGAGTCCTGAACTCAGGTCCTCCGAAAGAGAAACAGGCATTTTAATTACTGAGCCATCTCTGCAGTCTCAGGCTTTTCATTTTTACCTTCTAGGACCTGTTCCAAATACAGCCACGTTAGGGATTAGGGGTCAGGGAGAGGCACTATTCCATCCGTGCTGTGTGGTCAGGGTATAATCATGAGTTAACCATGCAGAAGTGAAATGAGCTTGTCACCACCCCCACCGGTTTTGCAGGGCAACCAGGAAGTGTCATTATTCAGCTCTCATTTCATGGCCGGTGCCCCTATTGATTTCCTGAGCAGGTCAGACTGGGCCAGGTGTTTCGTTTGAACTTGATCTGACAGCTCTTTGTAACCCACATCCCAGACCTCTGAAAACACCGGGGAGGCTGTAGCAGGTGGCTGCGGTCCCCTGCACCACCTCCGCCAAATGTCATCAAGGAAAGAGGGAAGGGTGAGAATGCAGAGGCGGCAGGGTAGAGGACCCTGTCGCAGAGGACCCTGCCCTCATTTTGTGTCTCTACCCTCAGGAGCAGGATAGGGAACGATTGGGAGGGGGAGGAGAGAGGGTTAAAAGCCTATCCGGAGCCTTTCGTGTGATGAAACAGGATCGGGGAGTCTGCCAAGAACAGGTCAGGCTCAAAACAGGAAAAGCCTAGTGTGGTGATAAATGGGCTCTTCTCTGTCGATTTTACATGGATCTCTGGGGGGAACGTGCTAGAACTGATCTCATTCCGATTTTTTTTTTTTTTTTCTCCCTTCAAATCTTGTAGAAGAGGAAATGCATAAAGGGCCCTGCAGGGTTGCCAGAGCCTAATCTCTTCCAGGTGCCCAAATGCTAAGGTAAAGGGGAAGCTGGGTTGCTGGCAGCCAGCGGAAGAGGGCCCTGGAAGGGGCAGGAGTCACGTGGAGCCTGAACGCCAGCCTGAGGCCCTTCCGGGCCCCAAGCTCCAGCAAAACGGCCCCAGTCCTGGAAGTCGGGGACTGCCAACCCACCTTGGAGCCCTGCCTCAGCCCCACTCCGGGACCTACGCACGGAAACTTGCTTTCCTGTATACCAGGTGTTAACCGAACTCCTTCTAGAATGGCTCACTGTCCTCCGTCCTTCTGAATACAGTGTATGGTTCTGTTGGTAACATCATTTCCCTTACCCTTTCTTGGTTTTTTGTTTGTTTGTTTGTTGCTGTTGTTTGTTTTGCTTTTTGGTTTGGTTTTTGTTTGTTTTAGTTCTTTTCGCTTGTTGAGACAGTCTTATGTAGCCTAGGCTGGCTTTGATTTTACTAAAACTTTTAATCCTCCTGCCTCCACCTCCTGAGTGCCGCGATTTACAGGCATGCACTACTGCTACTACTACTGGTTTTATGCTGTGCTGGGACTAGAACTCAGGGTTTCATGCTAAGCATGCACTCTGCCAACCAAGCTGCATCGCTAACTTTATAATCCTCCTCGTCCTCCTCGTCCTCGTCCTCGTCCTCGTCCTCGTCCTCGTCCTCGTCCTCGTCCTCGTCCTCGTCCTCCTCCTCGTCCTCCTCCTCCTCGTCCTCATCCTCATCCTCCTCCTCGTCCTCGTCCTCCTCCTCCTCCTCGTCCTCCTCGTCCTCCTCGTCCTCCTCGTCCTCCTCCTCCTCCTCTTTCTCCTCCTCCTCCAACCCCCCTCCGTCTCCCCCTCTCCCTCCTCCTCCTCCATTTGGCCTTGACCTCACTATGGGTGCTCCCATGCCTGGCTCGACTCATTCTTTTTTGTTTGTTCTGGGTTTTTTTTTTTTGAGACAAAGGCTCACTCTGTGGTCTAGGTTAGCCTTGAACTAGAAACAATCCTGCCTCTGCCTTTCAAATTCTGGGATTATAGGGAAGTACCACTGTACCTGGCTTTCTTCTGTTATTTTGAGACAGAGTCTTGCATTGTAGCCTAAGATGGCTTGTAACTACTATGCGTAAGATATTGGCCTTAAAGTTATAGCAATCCTGCTTCTGCCTCCAGATTGCCAAGTCTATTCTACTTGTGTGTGAATTGTTGACCTTCCTTGGCTTCTAGAAGCCCTCCCCTCTTCTGTTTGCTAGGTTGGAATCTGGGGTGACCCCGGGGACAGGGCATCCTCAGTTTTATTTGGCCTTCATTAACCTTTATAATAAACCTTGCTTACAAAGTCCCTACTCGACTCCACTCTTGAGAAGGCTAGGCTGATTCCATGACAGGCTTCAAATTGGCAGTTAAGGAGACTAGGCCTAAATCTCTGTTTCCAAGAACTGGGCAAGTCCAGGCCTCAGCAGCTATCCAGCCAACTGGCCTGAGGCAAGGACAATGGGTTAGCAGCAATTTCTAGACTTTCTCAGCAACAGTTTCCAGATCTCCCCAGCAAGTTTCCAGCCCCCACACCCTGGTAATGGACTATCCGTAGTGGACCCAACAGATTAACATAGAGGTCACCTATGGAATTCCTTAATGTGCTTTAAATCAGGCCAGCAAGCTCACTTGGTTGTCTTTCTATCTTGGTAGTGGGGAGATCCCAGCATACTGGACTTCTGCAGAATAAAATACTCATTGCATCTACATACTATTTGATTCTCGGGTATCCTTTGGCGAATCTTGAACCCTTACACTCTGACAGGTATTCTGGAGGAAAACAGAGGTATCCCCTAGAGGGCTAGCTCTAGAATTCCACAGGGTTTCACCCTCTGCTGGCCTCCATCTTACAGGAGCTCTACATTCTGGACATCCTCCCACAGATCCTGCTACCACTGAGATCTCACAACCTTGATGTCCCCTTGGTGCGCCTTTCATGGTTCTGCTCTTCACTTTCAGAGACAGAGCCATGGACACCGAAAATGCTCTCCAGTAGTCTACTTTCTTAGCTCCAGGACCTCAGGCCTGATCCCTCTTTGTAGGACACAGAAAGTCTTCTGAGGATGAAGGCCTTGGCTTCATGCTGCTTGTATTTGTTGCAGATGGCTAGCTTGTCATGTGCTGTTGTCTTATGGGGAGGGTGAGCTTTCAGAAGTTTAAATTACTGGGAGGGAAACCAATGAAAAGAGTGACTCAGGCAAGCATTGTTAATGACTACCAACGCTGCTGGGGAAAGGACCTGAAGGGAAGGACATTTTCATGGTGCCAAAAATTCCATCTAAGTTGAATTTGGGAAATTTCCCTCAGTGGAAAATTCCACTTGGGGGGAAACATAACTTTATACAGTAAATATTTGTGATCAGGTGACCAATGTAGCATCATTTGTAAAGGGACTCCAAGATGTTATTGTCTCCCTGATGTCACCGGATATGAAACATTCTTGCCTCAAGTGGCTTAGCTTAATCTTAGCACCTTAATTTCTCAACCAAGACCAGAGTGTGAAATGAACCCCGTGGCTTCTGTATTGTTTGGGTTCTGCAGAAAAGAGAACCAATACGGTTCTTTCTCTGTATGTCTACAGAGAAAGAGATTGCCTCTCTAGAGCTAGCTCACACTTGTGGAGGCTGAGGAGTTCCAATTCCTGCTCTCAACTTGCTAAGTAGTTGAGGCCAGCCTTGGACTCCTGCTCTTCTACGCTTCTGTCTTCCCAGTGCTGGGGTCACAGGCCTGTACCACCACACCTGGCTGCAACATTTTCATGTATTTGAATATTTTTATAACAACACGTGTCTGAAGTGCGGATGGAGTCAGAGGATCATGGGCTCTCTAAGTGAGTCCATAAGTGGATATAGACACTGGGGGATAGTAATGTCAGGTCTGGGGAGATACAACAACAGCAAAAGAGACTCAGAGAGTGCACAAGCTGGCCTGGAATTCATAATGTAGACCAGGCTGTCTTTGAGCTCACAGAGATCAATGTGCCTTTACCTCCCAAGTGCTGGGATTGAGGGTATGCACCACCATGCCCGGCTTGTTTTCATTATTTTTAATGATGTGGTTTTGGGGGGGGGGTTGCACATGTGAGTGTACATACCTAAAGAGTTGACCCCCTTGGAGCAGAAGTTACAGATGCAATAGTTGTAAACCACCTGGTGTGGGTTCTGGGAACCAAACTCGGGTCCTCCAGAAGAGCCAAGATGCGCCTATTGCCACACTACCTCTCCACCCACACCATTCTAAACATGGGACACATACCATTAAATACCCAAGGATGTGGCCTTCTTGAACTATAACCCTAAGCTGAGCATGCTCAATAATGAAGGTAATGTATCTCTTAAGTTGAGCATCCTCAGGGATGTGCCTGCCTTCAGAGTGGTCAAGGTAATAAATCTGTCTCCACTCTCCCTGGCCATCCCCATGTTGGTTTGGAGCTCACCGAGAATCAAATCCACTGTGTTCAGTTACACATACTGATGAGAAGACACAAGAAAATGGGCACCTTCAAAGGCAATGCGAGGCTTCAGAAGAAGGTAGTCTGTTGATGCATGATCGTCGATTTCCAGACTTCAGCACTGTGAGAAGACGTGTTTCCAGTATGTTACCCAGGCACTATACATTTCTTCTTGTATTTGAGCAAAAGATTCACTCACCATTGTCTATACCGAGTTAAAGCAGGGCTTGGCTCTCCCATGGAAACGAGAGTCTAGATGAGGCAAAGTTCAAATTCTTCTGTGCTTTCCTGTGGTGAGGACAAAGCCAGCTGGCTGCTGGAGGCCATCGTCCACCTTGCAGAGAGCAGGAAGTGGGGACAGAATGTGACCAGGAGCCGCTGGGCTGCAACCATCTCAGAACTCTGACCCTTGGGACAGAATTAGGTTTTTCATAATAGCTTCTCCTATGCTGTTAATAAAGTTATACTTTATAACTAAACTACAAAGCAGGGCAATAATATTATTGGCAGCTGTGTATCTTATGAGATTCAAATACATTCACTGGGAGAGTGAATCAAGCACGACAGTATTTCAGCCACAGGGTGAACACGGTGAGGCGTGAAGGCATCTGAGCTGCTGAAATAATTCTGGCTTTGGTATGAGTGAACATGACCAAGTCTCGCTCCTTCACTTAGGAGCCATGAGATACTTCACAGGATAATTTATACAACTTCTCTGACTCATATCTCCCTCATCTGAGGTATGGGCTGAATACTACTTATCTGTTGTAAGAGTAGGTAGACCAGGGTGGCAGTGAATTTACATAGATTATCTGCCTTCTGAGTGCTGGGATTAAAGGTGTGCCCAGCATGCCTGGCCCACTCAGTTGTAGAGATGTGGAGGTGGAAGTGGAGGAGTCATCAGGGCTCATGAACCCTCTGAAGGCCCTAAGGAAAAGCTTTCCTTGTCTCTTCCTAGCTTTATGTGGCCCTCCATTCCTCAGCTATGAAAACATATCTCCAAACTCTGCCTCCCTCCATAAGGTCTCTGCATCTTTGTGTCTGTATTCTCTTCTAAGGATACTCAGATTTCGGGCTTAACCTCCAACCTAGATTACTTAATATACAGACCACATTGACTAGTGCTAACTGCAAAGACCTTATTTTCTAAGCTCAACACATTCTAAACTTCTAGGTGCCTGTGGATTTAATGTGGGGAGACTTCTTAGCCACAATGTAGATCTTCAACACAAATGAGGGAAAACTTCACCTAAGACATTATCGGTAGCAATTTTAATGAGAACTCCCTAGCCTCTAAATCCATAAAAATTTTAAATTATTTGTTAGGTGTGTATGAATGTTTTGTTTGCGAGTATGTTTGTACACTGTGTACATGTCTAGAGTCTATGGAGGCCAAAAGAGGCCACGGGTCTCCTGAAACTGAAGTTACAGATGGGTTATGTGGGTCCTAGGAAACAAACCTGGGTCCTCTGAAAGAGTGACTGTTGGGCCTTGGAGAAGGTAACTCCATTTAACCTGCAACCTTCAATCACAGGTAGAGGTAGCACAGGTAGAGGTCTCCACCTCCAGAGATTTAAATATTAATGAGTTATCTAAAGGCCAGGGGCGTAGCTAATTAAGTTATTCCCTCCCTTTTCCCCTCCCTATAAAAGTCCTGCTCCCCTGGATTTTGGGGGGAAGCGCGCACCATCTATACCCACTCAACATGTCATAAACAATAAAGCTTTGGAAAACCGGACTCCACGTGTCGCCTGGTCTCGCTGCCAGATTCCCAGCTTTTGGAACCCTGGATCCTTGCCTATGCAGCCGCTGGCCCGCCCACCGACAGCTGCGTGAATGTGGGACCCTCCACGGTGGTGTGGGAAGCCCGCCACTGAGACCCCGCAGCCAGACTCCCTTTTCTTCTCCACAAGTGACGACCACTCTAACCACTGAGCAATCTCCCCAGCCCCACAGATTCCATATCTATCAGCAGAATGTTCATGGGTAGCCCTGGCTGGGGCCAGGTCATGTCCATCTTCATATTGCTGTTAGCTGGAAGGATGTTTGGTTCTAGTGAAGGCAACCAATGGAGAGTCGAGCTCCAGATATTCTGACCAGGAGACGGGTAAACAGGTGTGCCAAGGTGAAAGCACCACCACCCACTAGAATGTTGGTTTTCCCTCCATTATTGGTGAGCCCTTGGGAGACAATGGCTCCCGTTATCACAACTGCATTCTAGAGCCTTGGAGAGCAGCAGGCCCTCAAATAAGTATTTGCTGAGTTGGTTTTGAATTTCATCATGATTCAGTCTCTGGGGGCTTTAGCCACTATCAGTATCTGAACCGGAGTGATCCCTGTCCAGGGAGACATTGCCTTCTTCTGTAAGGCTGTGTCTAGGTAGACTACATGGACTACCCCTCTGTCATGTAGTCTGTTTTTCTTCCTTCCTTCCTTCCTTCCTTCCTTCCTTCCTTCCTTCCTTCCTTCCTTCCTTCCTTCTTTCCTTCCTTTCCTCCTTCCTTTGTTTCCTTCCTTCCTTCCTTCTTTCTTTTTTTCTTTCTGTCCCTTCCTTCCTTTCTTCCTTCTTCCTCTTTTTCTTCCTCCTCTTCCTCCTCCTCCTCCTCCTCTTTCTCCTCCTTCATTCGTATTTAGATGAACTGTTTGGCTTGCTGCTTTGTAAACCAACCCAATACAGTTACAAAGAATCATAGGAGTCTTAGAAAAACAGAGTCAAGTGTCAGGGGTCATCAGGAGAATACTAATAGTATTTGACTTTGCTATACGGTAGACACAGCATGGTATGTATGCTCCTGAAATTCCCCACGATGCTGAATGTGTACTCAGTCATAGTTCTTACACAGATGACCACAGGTAGCTAGTTCTTCTCCATCTTTCTCTTTCATAGATTTGTGTGTGATCGGCATGAAATTCTGCTTATTTCCCACTGCACAGCCAGTAGAGGATGGTAAGAAAGGTCCATTCTCTGAACAGGTGTTGTCCTCTTGGCAGCCAGAAGTAGCCTGGACAGCTGAACATAGGAAAGTGCTTCCGTAGGTGGCCCTGTGGGAACATGACTCTCTGGCTCTCCCTTCTGAAACACTGTGGCCAATCATAACCCATTCATTCTTACAGACATCATGAAGGAGAACCAAGAAGGAAGGCTCCTGTTGGCATCTGAGGATGACAGAAAAGAAACTCAAGTCATAAGCCCCAAGCCCAACCCCTGCCCTAATAGGTGCACATGTCTTCATGCAAGGGTTGAACACTGTTGTCCTCAGATGCCCTGGAGGCCTGCTGCAGAGTGGACTATGCTGGGGCTGAGACACACATGTCACCCAGTCATTTAGCCCAGTAGTGTTGTGCCTTAATCACCCACAGAGGGACCTTGTTTCCTAAGCTTCAGAAGCGTCCCTGCCTTACAGGGTGAAGTCAGTTGGCCCTCAAGGCTCAAGGCGCTGGATTTGGGAACTGTGCTTCAGAATTGAATTTGCTGACCTAGATGCAGCCCACAAGCCTCGCACCACAGTGAGGTTCTTTCTTGTGCTGGGACAATGTTGCAATGACTGGGTTCTCAGAAACGGTCTGAAGAAATTAGAGGCGTGGATGACAGCCCCAAGACCACAGGCCCCTGGGACCTTCCTGTTTGTTCCATGGGGAAGGGGGTAGGAGGAGACCTTCTCTGTGTGGACACTGGCATTTCCTCATAAGGAACAAGGCTGGGGCTTGAGTTTTAACTGTGTGCCCAGTCCACATACCCTGGTCAGACAATTATTTTTAGTGAGAAGGTAAAACCAACCACAGAGGCCCAAAGCAGTTTTGGAAACTGGGCTTAAAATTGTGTGAACTGTGGGGCTGGGGAGATGGCTTAGTGGGTAAGAGCACTTGCTGCTCTCCCCCGCCCCCTTACATTTACTTGAGTGTATGTTTTGTTTGCATGTATGTCTTGCTTGCATGTATGGATATGCTTGCATGTATGGATACGCTTGCATGTATGGATATGCACCATGTATGTACCGTATACAGGGATCAGAAGAGGCCATTGAAACTGGAGTTATGGGTTGTCAACCACCAAGTAGGTGCTGAGAGTCAAACATCTGTAAGAGTAAAGCAGCTCTAAGCCACTGGGCAATCTCTCCAGTCGTCAAGTTTGCTGCTCTCGAAGAGGACCTGAGATCCATTCCCAGCAACTGCGAGTAACTCCAGCTCAGTGGGAACCAACCCCTCTGTTAGCCTCCACAGGCACCTGCACACACATGCACACACCCACACATACACAGAGTTTAGAAAGAAAGGAAGGAAGGAAGGAAGGAAGGAAGGAAGGAAGGAAGGAGGAAGGAAGGAAGGAAGGAAGGAAAGAAAGAAAGAAAGAAAGAAAGAAAGAAAGAAAGAAAGAAAGAAAGAAAGAAAACAGATAAAAGGAGGCCTGGGATGTAGCTTAACTGGCAGAGTGCTTGTCTACAGTGACATCCCCAGCACTGAAGAAAGCAGGTATGGTGGTGCACACCTGTATATAGCACTTTGGAGATGGAGACAGGAGAATCCAAAGTCATGGGTCCCTATCTCAATTAGGAAAAAAAAAAAAAAAAAAAAAAAAAAAAAGGAAGCATCCAAAAATGTACAAAACAAAGCCCAAAGCCCTGTATAAGTAAGTTCAGAAAGGTAAAATTAGATCCCAGAGTTTGTGAGGGTTAAGAGTAGGCTGGTCACTGCTTGTGCTCTGCAGAAGGAGGAGAGATGCTGAAAGCAACTTTAGATAGCAAGGAATGAAGCAGGAACAGATTGAGTGGGGTGGAACTGGGCTGTAGGCTGAGGAGGCTTTGGCCAACCCCATAGGGAGGCCTGAAGGAAGCATGGACCAAAAATGGTGCCCGGTGAATCCCAAGTGTTTCTTCGTGGGTCGGTCAGATGCTAGGCTCTCCACGGATGGGCAAGCCTTAAGCAGTGGAGTCAGTGTGGTCTCCCTCCCTGAACATGAAGCTGCATCTCCAAGGCTTTCACTTTTTACATGAATATGCAAGGGATTTTTTCAGAAGGTTGAGTTTAAGCAAATTAATGGAAAGTAAAGTTGAGGAAAATTCTATAGTATGGTAGGGCCGGCAGAACAGAGGGGGGAGGGGAACAAGGTGGAGCATGCCTGTAAATCTGGCTTTCTAGAGCTGGAGGCAGAAGGAACTAGTGAGGCATTGGTTTAAAAAGCAACAAACAAACCCCAAAGTGAAAAGAGATGATATGCAAATGAGAGGTCAATTTAGAGGTTTGGAAGGTGAACAAGAGGTCCATGAGGAGAGACAGGGGCAGGGAGCACTGGAGCAGCAGCTCAGCCAGCAGACCCCTCTCACGGACGGCCTGAGTTCACTTCACAGCATCCGCACTGAACCACTCACAAGTGCCTATAACATCAGCTCCAGGGAACCTGATACTCTCTCTGGCCTTCATAGGCACATACACACAAGTGCATAAACTCACATGCAAACACACACACATATACACATGCATACACACATACACACATACATACACACACACACACACACACACACACACACACACACAGATACTCTCTCTCTCTCTAAAATAAAATAAATCTTTAAAAGAGAGAATAGAACACAGATGTGTCAACTAAGACCTGCAATCTCAACATTCAGGAGGCTGAAGTGGCAAGGCCATGTGAGTTGGCTGCCAGCCTGGGCTACGTAGTAAAACACTGTCCTAAAGAGAGAGAGAGAGAGAGAGAGAGAGAGAGAGAGAGAGAGAGAGAGAGAGAGAAGAGAGAGAGAAGAGATAAAGAGGGTGGGGAAGGAGGAAGCAGGAAGTCATATTGTAGAAAATAATAATCCTGAAAGATGTTTTTAAAAGGAAGGTCATGTATTTTTAGACTGAAGGGGCTTAAGAGCCTTACCCAATGAATGAAAAGAATAATCCTCAACAAGGTTTAGGATTGTGAAATTTCAGAGTAATGAATGATGTGCAGACAGAGGAACAGGAACTGGCATGACCTTACATTTTTAACTGTGGCACTGGGAGGTAGAGCATAATGCCAGACTGATGGTTTGGGTCTGGTGAGTTGGCTCAGAGAGTGAAGGCACTTGCCGTGGAAGCTGAGTTCAGTCCCTGGGACCCACATGTGCAAGTTGTCCTCTGACTTCCTCGAATACCACATAGTGGACGTCCTGCACACCCCCACCCTATCCCTGCATGAATAAAATTGCAGTAAAGACTGACTTCAGAATATTTTGTGTATATGTGAGAGTTTCTCTCTCTCTCTCTCTCTCTCTCTCTCTCTCTCTCTCTCTCTCTCTCTGTGTGTGTGTGGGTGTGTGTGTGTGTGTGTGTGTGTTGAGACAAGGTCTCACTATATAGCCCTAACTGGCCTGGAATTTGCTATGTAGGTCAGGTGTGCCCCAAACTCACAAAGATCCACTAGACTCTGCCTTAAAGAGCATTAAAAGCATGCACCTAGCTTTAAAAGACCACACCTAGCCTGTTTGTTTTTATTTTATGTGTATGTTCCGAAGTGGGGACTTGAGTGTATGTTTGTGCCCAACATTCATGTGTGTTCCCACATAGACCAGAAGAGGGTGTTGGATCCCCTGGAACTGGGGTTACAGGTAATTGTGAGCCACCTGAGATGGGTGTTGGGAACCAAACCCTGCTCTTCTGGAAGAGCAGCAAGTGTTCTTAACCACTGAACCATCTCTCTAGCCCTCCAAGATGGGGTCTTATGTAGCATAAGCTGGTCTCAAAACTGCTGTGCAGCAGAAGATAGCCTTCCATTCCTGATCTACTGCTTCTACCTCCCAAGTGGGATTGCAGTGAGCATACTGAGCAGAGTTCTTATATTGTATGGGCCCTGATCTGCACATGGACAAAGCACATGCATGTATGAAGGTAACTAAAGGCTATCAGAAATGTAAAGTAGCTAAAGGCTTTTATTAGAAATGTAAGGTTTCGCCGGGTGGTGGTGGCGCACGCCTTTAATCCCAGCACTTGGGAGGCAGAGGCAGGTGGATTTCTGAGTTCGAGGCCAGCCTGGTCTACAGAGTGAGTTCCAGGACAGCCAGGGCTACACAGAGAAACCCTGTCTTGAAAAACCAAAAAAAAAAAAAAAAAAAAAAAAAAAAAAAAAAAAAGAAAGAAAGAAATGTAAGGTTTCAAACTTTTTTTTTTTCTGCCTAGCCCAGGCTGCCCTGGAACTCTGTAGACCAGGCTAAACTTGAACTCGGAGATCTGCCTGCTTTTGTCTCTCAGAATTAAAGGTGTATACCACCACCACTCGGCAGATTTCAGACTTTTGTGTCAAGAGCAGTCTTGTTCTGGTGACTACTGCATGATATATTTCCTGAGAATGAAGGAGTAAATAAATCAAAATGCAGGAAGCAGGAAGACAAGAGAGTATGGACTGGAAGGCTGGAGGCCTCTAGAGCATTTTCAAAGGAGAAAAAAAGCCGAATGACCTGCAGGGCTTAGATACTGCAGGATTATCAGCAACGTGTGTGTACACTGATAACCAAACAGAAGATGGGGCAGTATCTCTTGCCTGGACAAAGTTTGTATCACATAGGAAATGCAGATCTAACAGGGAGTAGTCACACTATGTAAGTGCTGATGACTGATTCAAAGATTGCAATAGAAGCAAATAGAGAACATGCAGAAAGAAGATACACAGTTTCCCAGAAAACAGAAGTCAAAGGGAAGATAGGCAGGGGCTGGAGTGATGGCTCAGCAGTTAAGAGCACCGACTGCTGACACCCTCTTCTGGTCTCTGTAGGTACTGCATGCAGATGGTACACAGGCAGACATAGACACACACACAACACACCAATACACATAAAATGTAAAAGCTAATAATATTTAGAAGACGGGCATGGTGTTACACTCCTGTAATACCAGTACTTGGGATGTAGGATCGGGGGGATTAGCAGTTCAATGCTAGCCTCAGCTACAAAGTGAATTGGAGGACCTGTTCTGCTTCGTGAGAGCTATCTCAAAAGACAGAAATAAGCCCACACTTTTTAAATTTTCTTTTCTCTTTATGAGTTATACTTATCTGTTTACTGTGTGTTCGTGGGGACGGTGCGTGTGTACCGTGATTTGTGTGGAGATCAGAGGACGATTGTGGGAATACGTTTTCTCCTTCCACCACGTAGGTCTCGGAGACCGACTCAGTTCTTCAGACCAGAAAGGACCAGCCATCCTCTCAGCTCACTTCTTCTTTTGATTCAAGATCTAATGAAAGAATCTTCTATTCATTTGATGTCTTCTGTTAGTAATTTCTTATAAGTCCTTTCTGATTCCATTTATATCAAACTAACTAAATGTTTTTTTTTCTTTTCTTTTTTTCTTTTTTTTTGGTTTTTCGAGACAGGGTTTCTCTGTGTAGCCCTGGCTGTCCTGGAACTCACTCTGTAGACCAGGCTGGCCTCGAACTCAGAAATCCATCTGCCTCTGCCTCCCAAGTGCTGGGATTAAAGGCATGCGCCACCACCGCCCGGCACTAACTGAAAGTTTTAAAAATATTTTTTTAATTATTTATTTATCGAGATAAGATATCATTATGTAGTCTGGCCTGGAACTCCATATGTAGACCAGGTTGGCCTTGAACATACAGTAATCCAGCTGCCTCTGACTTTCAAGTACCAGACTTAATGTGCACCACCATATTCAGCCAACTAACCCTACAGCCAGCGGGACTCTTTCAGACCTGCCAGCAGTATGAATAATGATACAAGGGCTTTTAAAATATTTTAAAGCTTAGGCCTTATAGCTAGGACAGTCCCCAGCTACTCTAAGCTGCCTAATCCTGGGATTACATCCTGCCAGGCTAGTTCTACCTCTCTGCTCCTCTCTTGTCTGTCTCTTTTATATCTGTTTCTTCTCCCAGCCTTCCACT
>NC_047672.1:24280358-24312858 GCF_011762505.2 Arvicanthis niloticus
TTCTTAACCACTGAGCCACCTCTCCAGCCCAAATAAGCACAGAAGTTTTTTGTTGTTGTTGTTATTTTGTTTGTTTGTTTGTTTTGTTTTGTTTTTCAAGACAGGGTTTCTCTGTGTAGCCCTGGCTGTCCTGGAACTCACTCTGTAGACCAGGCTGGCCTCAAACTCAGAAATCTACCTGCCTCTGCCTCCCAAGTGCTGGGATTAAAGGTGTGCGCCACCACTGCCCAGCCTTATTATTTTTAGGCAGGTTTTCATGACTTAGCCTTGGCTAGATGCTCACAGAGATGCATCTGCTCCTGTTGGGATTGGAGGTCTATCTCACAACCAGCCAGAATTTTACATTTAAAAAAAAAGAAAAAGAAAACAGAAATTTGATCTGGACAAAAGCTTAGGCCTTGGCAGCATGGAGGCACAAGCCTGGATTCCCAGTTCTCTGAAGGCTGATGCAGGAGGATTACTGTGAGCTTGATGCCTGCCCACTTACAGTATAAAGAAAGAAAAACCCCAAGTAAAAAACACTAGGCCTTCTCCATCCCACAGGAGCTCTGAACTCAGTGTGGCTGGTCTTGAGGCAAACGCTAGGTCTTTGCTCCCCTGTTCCTCAGTCTCATGACCACACAGATGATTTGGCCCTAGGAGGGGACCAACCTTGTCCTTGGCATCTCCTTTAAGACAGGGAAGTTCCTAGAGAGGGACTGTCTGAGCTACCATCAGTCCCCAAGGGGAACCTGTGCAGGGGTCCCAGGGTCTACCAAGATTCAAGCCGGCTCTGTTCCTCAGCAGCCGAGTGACCTTGACCTGCTTCTGTGACTTATTTAGCATGTGCTTCCGTTTCCTTCTCTGTAAACAAGGCAGGAACAGGGATTAAATGAAATTTTGTTCCTGCAGGGGTAGGAGACTCGCCACACCCCAACCTGGGTTGGCTTCCGTCCCAGGAACAGCTGTTAAGGGCTTGATCTGGGGCCCCAGTGTGGCCTGGTCTCCCACTTCCTGTCCTTGGGGTGGTTGGACTTGGCTCTTCTGGCTCTTTTCCAGCTCTGGGGACAGGAAACTGAGCCAGGCCTGGCTTAATTATGCTCCCTTTTCCTCCTTACTGGAGTCCTGTACAGTTGTGGGTGTGTGTGAGGGGGTGAGGCTCTGGTTCCTGAAGTTCCCAGCCTCAGTTATTTGACAAGGACAGAATTCAGCCTGAAATGTCACTTTGGGCTCTGGGCCATTTGCTTTTGTCCTCTATGTGAGGACAGGGTGCAAGAGCCACAGTTGAATCCTGGCATTTCTGGGTCCCCTGCATCTCACCTGTACCCTCAGTGGCAGAAAAGCCAGAAAGATGGCAATAGAGTGGGGGTTGGGGAGTGTCTCAGGGCCCTCTGGGTGTATCAGAACCTGTGTGAATTGGGGTCCTTCCTCTAAGCACACACAGCTTGGCTGCCAGTACCTTTGTATAAACAAGCAAAGCTATAAGACTCCCTGGGAGCTTGAGGTCCAGGGTCCTGTTTATTGGACTCCATAGGTGGTGATAGCAGGATAAAGGTTCTGCCTGATGGCGCAGGCTCCTTGCCCTGCCGGGACGCTCAGCTCAGCACCCTTTGGGTTCTGGCTTGTTAGCTCGCCATTCACTTAGAGCTCATCTTTCCCCACATCCAACATCTCTTTCTGTCTTAGAGACTTAGATGCTGTTTTCTTCGATAGTGTTTCTAGGATCCTAGAGTAGAACAGGGCGGTGAATCCTGTTTCTGGGGGGGGGGGGTGTTTAAGGTAGGGACTGATATATTATTTTTCTGTCAGTGAAATGAGCCAATTCAAACCAGATTAGATTATACTAACTGTAGGTTTGTTGGGAAGCTGCTGTCTGGCAGGTGAGCTCATTGGCCCCAAGGAAGGAGGCCGGGGAAGTTGCCATGGGAAGGGAGAGAGAGGAGAGGTGCGGGGAAGAGAGAGAGAAGAAGAGAGAGACCAAAATGTCTAGATTATACAGGGAAGAGCCTATGGGGAAGGGCAGCCTAGTCATTAGGCTGAAAAGTTCAGGGTTAGGGGCAGGGTATACCAGGTAAGGACTAGGAGAACCTGGGGGCCAGGCCTACTTTGATAGGTAAATATGCACTCTCTCATCTGAGGTCTGGAAACCAGACAGGGCCCGTGTGAAGAAGAAAAAGGTAATGGAAGAAGCAGGTTCCTATGAGGCAGGATAGTTCATGAAACAGAGCACAACTCAGGTGGCAAGTAATGGAGCATTTATCTGGTTATTAATAGCCTAGCTGGGTTATAATAGTCTCAGAACCTGCCCAGTGTAGATTGGTAGCTTATTAATAAATTCTGATGTCTTTGTGTTGTTTACTCCGGAGCCAAATGGGAAAGAACATGGCAGAGATTCCCTTATTTCAGTAGTTGGTCTAAGGAGAATCACATTGGGAAAAGTCAGCCTTTCATCTATGAGGTTGATCCTTATTCAGTGGCAGTGTTCCAGACTGTCCAGGCCTTAGAGGCAGACTGCTCGCCCGTCTTGTGGTGCTCATAACTCTTCTGATGGGCCCTAAAGAAAGCACCATGTACAGAAGGCCCTGCCTGTCAGCAGCCTCAAAGGGCACATCCCATAATCACCAGCATCCTCATCCCTCACTGAGTGACAGCCAAAGCCTCCAAGACTTTTCATTGCCAGCCTGACCTCGGCTTGAGGTGATGAGTTCCATGAGCTGACCACCCACAGAAACGTTTTCCTTTATTGCTCCCCTGATGTGACCCACAGGGGCTTTAAGCAGAGTCTTTAAGTGGTTCTAGCTCAGGATGGCAATGAGCACATGACGCCTGAACCAAGACACTGGCTTGTTACTGCCAGGTGTTTGTCCATCTCGGCTTGTATCTGTCCTGATGGAAGAAGTCTTAACCCGTGACTGCATCTCCTTCCTCTCCTGCTCCTCCTCCTCTTGTTCCTCCTCCTCCTTCTTCCTCCTCTTCTTCCTCTTCCTCCTTCTTCCTCTCTCCCTCTCCCTCTCTCTCCCTCCCTCCTCCTTCTCTCTCTCTCTCTCTCTCTCTCTCTCTCTCTCTCTCTCTCTCTCTCTCTTTCTCTCTCTCGTTTTACAGAGCCTAGGGTGGCCTTGAACTGCTATGTTCATTCCCAAGGATGACATTGTGTGAGTATGTGCAGTACCCTAGAATGTCTGAGCCTAAAGGCCTAAATCCCTTGGAACTGGAATTATGGGCAGTAGTGAGCCATAAAGTGGGTGCTGGGAATTGAACTCAGATCCTCTGGAAGATCAGCAATTGCTCTTAACCGCTGATCCATCTCTCCAGCCCTCTTTCTTGGTTTTTTTGAGACAAGTTATCAACCTGTAGTTGAGAGGCTATTCTGGAACCCCTGGCAGTTTCTCTGCCTCAGCCTTCAGAATGTTGGGGATCACAGCTGTGAGCTGTCTCGGGGCTATTTTTTAGTCTCTTGTTCAGCTCTCCTTTGAATGTGTCAAGATGCCCTTTATTTACTTACTAAAGTGTTGGGAGCCGACTTTAGCAGAAAGCGGCTAGATCAACTTTGCAGCCATCTGGAACCATATACCCTGACGAAAGATTTGGTTTTCAATAGCCTACAACAGCTGAAGCACACTCTGATATCCCACATATTTTGTGTTGCTGTTTACTGGCCCCAGCTGCAAGGTGCACGTGGTAGTCACGCCTGCAAGGCAATGCAGTTCACGTGCTGTCCACGTGCTATCTACACCATACATGCTTATAAGGCGCACGTGCTATCCAAGCCTGCAAGGCATTGCGGTGCACGTGCTGTCCACGCTATAGACGCCTGTAAGGCTTACATCATATCAACACCTGCAAGGCACGTGGTATCCACGCGCCTACAAGGCACGTGGCAAAAGCCTATAAATAGCTCAGAATTCCCTTCAATAAACGAGACTTGATCAGAATCTCTGTCTTGTCTCCATTCTTCGCGTCTCTTCCCCTTTATCCCCACTCTCTCTCTCGCTAGACCCTGACCCTCGGACCGGAACGGGCAGTACGGGCTGCAACAGTTTGGCGCTCAACGAGAGGCAGCGGGAACGAGAGACCCAGTGAGGGGCGTTACTGGAAGAAGGTGATCACGAATCTGCCGCATTGAGAAAGGTAAGGAAAATGGGACAAGAAATTAGTCAACCTGAATCCAAAATTAGTCAGCTTGAATTCAACTCTCTGTTTCGGTTTTGTTTGCTGCTCACATGTGTTAATTTTCTGTTTTTGTTCTTGAATGCTGTCTTTTTTGTTCAAAATAAAAAGAAGCGTAAGTTAGAATCCAAAATACAACCAAAGGTTGATGACAATTTGTCAGAGCCAGATTGTGCTGACCGAGAGGAAGAGGAAGTTAAATTTTATGACGCTGAAATGCCCTCTTTCTATGTGCCTCCACCTCCAAGTGCTCCCCCAATGGAGACAATGGTTGTAGGTCCTAAAAAGGAGTTACAGGACAAAATTACTACCCTTAAACAACTGATAGAGTTAGAAAAAGAGTATCAGGGCTTAAGTAACCAGTTACAGAAATTAAGGACAGGGAAGAGGTCTCAAGAGACTAACTGCGAAAATCCCCCGGATTTTCATGTTCCTCAACCTGGTGTCCAAAGGCAGTCCCTATCCTCTAGCTTTAGTTCAGCTACAGATCAGGCAGAGGAGGGAGACGCTAAGGCTTTCCCTGTATCAGAGACCAGAGAAGCTCAAGGGGTTGCTTGGAGACATCACACAGGGTTTAATTTTCAAATTATTAAAGAATTAAAAAATGCAGTATCTCAATATGGTGCCACTGCTCCCTTTACTCTTGCAACTTTAGAATCTGTTGCAGAGGAGTGGCTAACTCCTAGTGATTGGAATATGTTAGTGAGGGCAGTTCTTAGTGGTGGAGACTATCTTATTTGGAAATCAGAGTATCATGAGAATTGTAAAGAGACAGCTAGGAGAAACATTCAGGCAGGCAATGGTTGGTCCTTTGATGCCTTAGTAGGAGAAGGGCAATTTGCTTCTAGTGATAACCAGATGCAATATGACCCAGGTTTATATGCTCAAATTCAAAATGCAGCCATGAAGGCTTGGCGTAAACTCCTGGTAAAGGGAGACCCTGGTGCATCTTTAACAGCAGTCAGGCAAGGGCCTGATGAACAATTTTCTGACTTTGTTCATCGATTAATGACAACAGCAGGGAGGATTTTTGGCAATGCAGAGGCAGGTGTAGATTATGTGAAACAACTTGCATATGAAAATGCTAATCCTGCCTGCCAAGCGGCCATTAGACCTTATAGGAAAAAGACAGACCTTACGGGATATATCAGACTCTGTTCTGACATAGGTCCCTCTTATCAACAGGGCTTAGCTATGGCAGCTGCTATGCAAGGAAAATCTGTAAGAGATTTTTTGGCAAATAAAGACAGAAAGGCATGTTTTAAATATGGTAAACCTGGACACTTTGCAAGAGATTGCAAAGTAGAAAATGAGTTAAGCCAGAGACAGCCCAGAAAACAGCCTGGGCTCTGCCCACGTTGCAAACGTGGAAGGCATTGGGCTAGTCATTGTATGTCTAAAAGAGACGCACAAGGTAACACCCTTTTCTATGATCAGGGAAACAGGAACAGGGGCCAGCTCCAGGCCCCGAACCAACACAAGCCATTATTCATCCTACTGAAGTTTATGGTAACAATGAAAGAAGAGGCTTGGGGTATTTTTGATGGGGGCTACTGATTCAGCTGCACCCCTAGGACGTTGTGCAGATCCCATCACCTGGAAAGGGGACTCGCCCGTCTGGGTGGATCAGTGGTCCCTAACCACCGAAAAATTACAAGCTGCCCAGTTGCTAGTGCAGGAGCAATTACAGGCAGGGCATTTGGAAGAGAGTAACTCTCCCTGGAACACCCCAATATTTGTCATTAAGAAAAAATCAGGAAAGTGGAGATTGTTGCAAGACTTGAGGGCTGTTAATGCAACCATGATTAAAATGGGAGCCTTACAACCTGGGCTGCCCACACCGGCGGCCATACCTTTAGGTTATTATAAAATAGTTATAGATTTAAAAGACTGTTTTTTTTTACTATCCCCTTACATCCTAATGATAGAAAACGTTTTGCTTTCAGTATTCCCTCTATAAACTTTAGAGAACCTATGAAAAGATATCAATGGAAGGTATTGCCTCAGGGTATGGCTAACAGTCCTACCTTGTGCCAAAAGTTTGTGGCTTCTGCCATAGAGGGTGTTAGAACTATGTGGAAGCAAATCTACATGATTCACTTCATGGATGATATTTTGATAGCTGGAAAAGATGGAAAACAGGTACTCCAGTGCTTTGATGATCTTAGAACAGCTTTACAGACTGCAGGGTTACAAATAGCACCAGAAAAGGTGCAATTACAAGACCCATATACCTATTTAGGATTTCAGATTAATGGTCCAAGTATTATTAATAGTAAAGCCACACTGAGGACTGATTCCCTTAAGACACTTAATGATTTTCAAAAACTACTGGGAGACATTAATTGGCTAAGACCATATTTGAAACTTACAACAGGAGAATTGAAGCCTCTGTTTGATATTCTCAAGGGAGATCCTGACCCTAAATCTGGCAGGGCTCTAACAGAGGAGGGTAGAAAAGCCTTACAGAAGGTAGAGAATGCTATTTCATCCCAATTTGTAACTCATATTAATTATTCTAAGCCTTTATATTTTCTTATTTTTAACACTAAACTGACTCCTACTGCAGTTTTTTGGCAAACTGCACCCATATTATGGGTTCATCTTCCCTCATCCCCCAAGAAGGTTCTTAATCCATACTATGCAGCTGTAGCAGATATGATTATGTTAGGCAGAGATAACAGTCAAAAATATTTTGGAAAAGATCCTGATGTCATAGTACAACCTTATACAAGGCATCAGGTTGATTGGCTTATGCAGAATTCTGAAGTCTGGCCTATTGCATGTGCCTCATTTGCTGGTCAGATAGATAATCATTATCCACCAGATAAATTGGTTCAGTTTTGTAATCATCATGAATTTGTTTTTCCATCTCGTACTGCACATGAACCTATCAAGGAAGCATTGCTAGTTTTCACTGATGGTTCCTCATCAGGAACAGCTGCTTATGCCTTTAAAGATCAAGTAATCTCCTTTGCTACATCATCTGTGTCAGCTCAATTGGTTGAATTACATGCTGTTATTGCTGTGTTTCAAGCATTTCCAAATCAACCCATTAACATTTATACAGATAGTTCATACATAGCTCAGTCTATCCCTCTGCTAGAAACTGCTGCACAAATAAAGCATTCCTCAGAAGCAGCTGATTTGTTTTTACAGTGCCAACAATTAATTTTGAAGAGAAAGTGTAAATTCTTTATAGGACACCTGAGAGCCCACACTGGGCTACCAGGTCCTCTCTCTGAAGGAAATACCAAGGCAGACCTAGCTACTCGAATAGCTGCAGTGACTTTATCAGATCAAAAATCTAATTTGGATCAGGCCATAAAGGCTCATGAGTTACATCACCTTAATTCTAAAACCTTAAGAGTTATGTTTAAAATTACCAGAGAACAAGCTAGACAAATTGTCAAACAATGTCAATCATGTGTTAAACTTTTACCAGTTCCTCATTTGGGTGTAAATCCAAAGGGACTGATACCAAACAGTATCTGGCAAATGGATGTTACTCATTATAATGAATTTGGCAAGCAAAAATATATACATGTATGTGTAGACACATACAGTGGTTTCATCTATGCAACATTACAAACTGGAGAAGCAAGCAAGCATGTGATTGCTCATATGCTTGCTACAATCGCTGTAATGGGTGTGCCTAAACAGATAAAAACTGACAATGGCCCAGGTTATACAAACTCCAGTTTCCACCAATTTTTGTGAAAGATTGGAAATACTACATAAAACGGGTATTCCATATAATCCACAGGGCCAAGGTATAGTAGAAAGGGCACATCAAACCATTAAATGTCAATTTGAAAAAATTAAAAAGGGGGAATGGTACCCTACCAAGGGATCCCCCAGAAATATCCTTCATCATGCACTCTTCATTTTAAATTTTTTAACTTTGGATTCTAAAGGAAAATCTGCTGCAGATAGATTTTGGCATCCTGATACCAAAAAGAATTTTGCAACAGTCCTCTGGAAAGACCCATTAACTGGAACCTGGAATGGGCCAGACCCAGTGCTTATCTGGGAAAGAGGTTCTGTTTGCATATATTCCCAAACTGCAGATGCTGCACGTTGGCTGCCAGAGAGACTGATTAAACAAATAGACAACAATAACAAATCCAGGGAGGAGAAACCCCCTGAGAAGCGTATTTTTTCTTCACAGGAAACATAAAGATGCTTCACAATTGCCTTCAAATTGGAAAAGATCAACGAGTAAACCTGACTTGGGAAGTTATCAGTGCTGAAGAAGACATCACCACCCATATCTCCAGGGTGGCTCTATTGGACTCTTGATTCCCTGACTTATGATTTAGTGGGGAACTAGATTGTTTTAGATTTAGTGGGAATTTAGATTAGGAGAAAACCCACTACCACAGTTACTATAGTTGTTTTTGGGTTTGAGATTGACTAGAGCAGGAACAGGGATTTCCTTAGTTTTCTTTAGATCAAAGCTATGATCAGTTTTGTATTTATATAGATTTAGATTCTGATATAAGACATTTATAAACAGAATAGAAGAGGCTTACACTTTTTACTCCTCTGATAGAGGGAGTTATGTGTTACCCTTAAAAAAGAGTGTTGCTTTTATACTGACTGTTCAGGCATTGCTAAGTCTCTTGTCTCTTGGGTCAATAAGGTTCAACAAACTGATGGCTTTTGTACGAGATACTATTCAAATGAAACCCATACAGGTCCACTATTACAGGCTGGAAGTAGGGGACTCTGAAACCTCTGTCATCAAGACTGATGAGGATTAACCCCTAACTTACGCGCTAAGCCGGATGGTCAGTGACGGGTAAGAGAGCATACCGAGACCCTTACCCCTAAAAGAAGGGAGGCCTCACCATCCTAAGACAGGAGCTCAACCAATGGCTGTTGAGTATCCAAGGACGGGAAAGGGAGGCTGGGGTCCTTTGTTCCAACCTAGGACAGGCACGGTTTCCGTAAGTTTTCCCAGCCTTCCCTTTTGAAAAAAATTTAAAAAGGGGGACCTGTTGGGAGCCGACTTTAGCAGAAAGCGGCTAGATCAACTTTGCAGCCATCTGGAACCATATACCCTGACGAAAGATTTGGTTTTCAATAGCCTACAACAGCTGAAGCACACTCTGATATCCCACATATTTTGTGTTGCTGTTTACTGGCCCCAGCTGCAAGGTGCACGTGGTAGTCACGCCTGCAAGGCATTGCGGTGCACGTGCTGTCCACGCTATAGACGCCTGTAAGGCTTACATCATATCAACACCTGCAAGGCACTTGGTATCCACGCGCCTACAAGGCACGTGGCAAAAGCCTATAAATAGCTCAGAATTCCCTTCAATAAACGAGACTTGATCAGAATCTCTGTCTTGTCTCCATTCTTCGCGTCTCTTCCCCTTTATCCCTTCTCTCTCTCTCTCTCTCTCTCTCTCTCTCTCTCTCTCTCTCTCTCTCTCTCTCTCGCTAGACCCTGACCCTCGGACCAGAACGGGCAGTACGGGCTGCAACACTAAAGTATTTATTTTTGTTTTGTTTTTGTTTTTGTTTTGTTTTGTTTTGGTTTTTTGGGGTTTTTTTTTTGTTTTGTTTTGTTTTGTTTTTTTTTTTTTGGTTTTTTGGTTTTTTTGGTTTTTTGAGACAGGGTTTCCCTGTGTATCCCTGGCTGACCTGGAACTCACTCTGTAGACCAGGCTGGCCTCGAACTCAGAAATCCGCCTGCCTCTGCCTCCCAAGTGCTGGGATTAAAGGCATGCGCCACCACTGCCTGGCAAGTATTTATTTTTACTTATGTATATTATTGTATGTCTGGGTATGTATGTTTGTGCATGTGTATATGAGTACCTGCAGAGGCTAGAAGAAGGTGTCAGATCTCTGGGAGCTGGAGTCACAGTGGTGCTGGGACTTGAATTCTTTAAGAGCAGTATGTGCTTTTCACTGCAGAGTCATCTCCAGCTCCCTCTGTTTTATCTTTAATTTTCTTTTTTAAACTTATATATAGCAGTGATGTGCACAAACCTCAAGGACATGGACAAACTTTAACCCCACCCCCCAGATACAGATCCCTCCTTCACCCAGAACAAGAGGCCTCCAGAAGCCATGTAAGGAAGTTAAGATGTCCTACTGGTAACATTAAAACAAGTAAAGCAAAAGCAACAGATGAGGCTAATTTTTAATAATGTATCCAACATATAATTTAATATGTAAGTAGCATTACATTTGTGAATATGATACCACATTTTTGCTTACTGTGACTTTAGAGTCCAGTACTGGGGTAATTCAGCATATCTTAACTAGCCTGGCCATATTTTCAGTGCTCAGTAGGCTCCTGTGGCTGGTGGCTACTGTGCCAGATGACAGCACGGGATCTAGATCACAAGGGATGGCAGTGATAAGTGAAAGTGAAGCCAACAGCATTCATTGCTAGGGATATAAATTGTCCAAAACCTTCTCCCAGGGCTCACATATTGCCAGTGAGCTGCTACAACCCCCACTCCAACTGTGTAAGGTATTTCTGTTGTGAGTACTTGTGAGTACTGGTTACTTAGTTTTCTTTCTTTTCTTTTCTTTTCTTTTCTTTTCTTTTCTTTTCTTTTCTTTTCTCTTTCTTTCTTTCTTTCTTTCTTTCTTTCTTTCTTTCTTTCTTGTTGTTGTTTTGTTTTTTGAGACAGGGTTTCTCTGTGTATCCTTGGCAGTCCTGGAACTCACTCTGTAGACCAGGCTGGCCTCTCAGAGGTCCACCTGCCTCTGCCTTCTGACCTGAGTTCTGGGATTAAAGGAGTGGACCCCCACAACCCTGCTAAAGTTTTTTTTTTTTTTTTTTTTTTTTTTTCTTCATCAAGACAGGGCTTCTGAACTCACTCTGTAGATCTGTAGACCAGGCTGGCCTTACCACCACCCATACTTATAATTGTATTTTTGTGAAAATAGACTAAGTCCACACCCAGTCTCAGTTCCCTTGCATTTAGATCACAGAACAGGAAGTTCCGGTGGTGGCTGTCTTCAGTTCTCTTTTAGGCTTTCTTATGAGTGGAGGATGTTTTACACATTCTTGGGCCCAGGGGACATTTGAGTGAAAGGTTCTTCAATTGAGCGGTAGGCTTCTATCTTTAACCTTGAATATAGCAGACTTTTAAAGATGTAAGTTTTGCTGGTCGAGGTGTTGCATACCTTCAATCCAGGCACTCAGGAGGCAGAGGCAGGTGGATCTCTTGTGAGTTCAAGGCCAGCTTGGTCTATGGATCGAGTTCCAGGACAGCCAAGACTACATTAAAAAACCCTGTCTTAAAAAACAAAAACCAATCAACCAAACCAACAAAAAGTCATACTACGTCTGTGGGTCCTATACCTTGCTGTTCATCTAAAGTCACTTCAGGGGCATAGCCATGTCACAGATTAAATACATAATGTTGAGCAGGTTGTGGTGGTGCACACTTGTGGTCCTAGCACTTGGGAGGTAGTGGCATGTAGTGCTTTAAACAATGTCCCCCATAGATTCAAGCATTTAAACATTTGGTCGTCAGCTGGGGCACTATTTGGGAAGGTTATGGAATCTTTAGAACATGTGACTATGCTGTCAGAAGTATGTCATTGCGGGAGAACTTTGAAAGTTTATAGCTCTGCCCCAGTCTTGTTAGCTCTTTGCTTTCTGTGTGTGGTTGAAGATGTGACATCTCAGTTTCCTGCCACCACGCCTGCCTGCTGCCATGGTTCCCCCATCATTACATACTCGATCCTCCTGAAACCCTAAGCCAAAATAACTCTCAAGTTGCCTTGATCCTGGTATCAGTCCCAGTAATGAAGAGTGAACAAAGAAGAGGGTCAGGAGTTCAAAGCTGTCCCTCCCTAGGTAATGAGTTCAAGGCTGCCCTGGGCTATAGAAGATAATGATAGTCTCTTAAAATTATGTTGCCTATGCCAGGTGATGGTGGCACTTGCTTTCAATTTTAATGTCTGAGAGGCTACACAGAGAAACCCTGTCTTGAAAAACCAATCCAACCAACCAACCAAACTAGACCGAGGGAGCAAAGAATCTATTCATTCATCCCTTCCTAGCACTTCAGCTGAGGATCCTAGCCAGGCGTGGTCTCTTCCTTTGATGTAAATTGCTCTGCATTTCCAGTCAGAACACCTGCACTGCAGCCCCAGAGCAGCACTAACTGGATGTAGCACTTTGGGTGTGGATTCATTTATCACAGTCCCCATATGCAGACTCATACTTGTCCCATAGGCTACGGTGATAGCTGCATACAATAATTCAGTGGGCAGCAACAGAAAACAAATAAAGGAGTAATCCCTCTGCAGCAGGGAAAAGTGACACAGGACATGGCACAGCTGGGCTTCCTTCCCTTTCCTCCACTTCCCACTGTGTGGCAGAGGCCAGAAACTCTGATCCAAATCACAGAATCCAGGGACATGCTGGGCATGTCATACACACCTATGCTAGACTTCTGCAAAGAAGAGACTCCAAGAGCAGGTCTCTGGGTTTTTGATCTCAGTCCCTTACAGATGGGGCTGTAAGGTTTCTACTATGTTGGTGCCGCTGGGTTCCCGGAGCTACTATTTGTCCGAGAATTATAGGGCCTCTTGGGCCTCGCGGCTCAGTCTCGGGACAGCCCACTGGAAAAGCTGGTCTTTCTAGGGTCCTCACGTAACAGAGCGTTGCAGCCACGCGTCTGTTACGTCCTCAGCACGGTTCCTGCCACCTCTGTCAAATCACCTCCTTTGGGACGCTTTCCCAGTTAAGCCAACGTGATCCTTTCATGGCCATCTTTCTGGTCCCGTATGAGGCGGAGCATCTCTCCCTGGTTACCCACAGGAGCTGCGCCTTTGTCATTTTCTCAAGCTCTTTTCTAGCTCTCTTAAGCTTATCGAAGGCTCCGGAGTGGGGGTGGGGTGTAAATTCCTGGCTCTTTTTTTAAGATGCTGGAGTTAAAATACGCCGGGCTCCAGGCAAAACTGTGGAAAACACATTCTCAGCACTTATAGAAAGTATTTCCACCCCTCAAGAATAGTAGCCACGCCCCATAAAGCAAGCTCAAGAGGTTCCGGAATACAAGAGCACTGGCACAGTTCCCGCCTCCCTCGGCCCCATCAAGTGTCATTGTTCCTAGGTTCCGGGCAGCGAAAGCCAGACCGGCTGGACCAGCCGCAGCTCCGGACTCCCCTTCCCCAGCAGGATGAGAGGCGGGGTGGGGTGCGGAGCCTCAAGTCCGCAGCTGCCAATCACCGCGCAGCGCACGTGCCGCACGTTTCCCCGGCTCCCGGCTGGGGCGCGGGGCACGCGCGGGGGTCCGCGGGCTGGGGGCTGGGCTGCTAGGAAGACTGGAGTGTGAACGCGCGGGATGGGGGTGCACAGAGAGGTGTGAACGCGCAGGAGGTCCGGAGAGATGCTCAAGGGTCTGTCTGGGAAAAGGATGCGCTGTCTAGAGGAATTCCTCCCGGGAACTGCGTGCCCAGTGGGGTCTGTTCACTGTGCTGCTGCTTCCTGAGTAATTAGGGGAGCTCCAGGAAAACCCTAGTCACTAAACACTGGGTCTTAAACAGGTGGAGACTGTCTGTTGTTGATTTGCCAAGGGCACGGAGTGGATAATTCAAAGGCTGGGCTCTGGAGCACCTGCTCAAAAAAAAAAAAAAAAAAAAAAAAAAAAAACCATCAACAACGGAAACAACAACAACAACAAAAACCCAGGCCTTCTAAATCCCTCGGTCGTCTCCACTGTTCCACCTCCAGCCAAAAAGTGAAGAAATGTTTATTTCTGGTTGTGGCTTTCAAACACCAAGTATGCAGAGGGAAGGGTTGAAGCCCAGGAAGCAGAAGGGTGTCCATAAAATGTGTTTGCAGGCCAGCCCCACCTGTCCAGTGCTAGATGTCTATTTGTCAGACAGAGTCTTGCTATGTACCTGGTTGCCTTGGTACTCGATGTGGAGCCCAGGATGGTCTCGAATTTGTGATAATCCTCCTGTCTCCGGCTTCCAAGTGCTGAGACTATAGACCTGTGCCACCACAGCCCGCTCTGTTCCAGGCACTTGTCCGCTGTTTGGTCATGCAAAGAAGAAATTAAGGTGGTAGGTAGAATGAAAGTTTTTCTGGGGAGACATTTTAGGTCTTGGGTGTGTGTCATGAGCCTCTCTGAATGCTGGGTTTGTGTCTGTAGTTCCCTGGGCTGTATTGTTTACACTCTTTGAAAGGGATGCCTGTAACAACTTCCCAGAGATGAGCTTGCTTTGAAGTGTGGGCAGGATTTGGATTCTTCTGACTTCACTAGTCTGTTGTCTCAGTGGTTCCTTTGATGTGGTGGTGACCAGGCTTATTAGAGATCAGCCACCAGGACCAATAATAGATCAATCATTCCTTCAAGTTCACCTCCACCACGATGTACATGTCAAAAAGGCAGAAAGCATCCCCAAATTTTCCATTTTCTGTCTGTATTATGTGAATTCAGAACAATTTTTTTTTTTTTTTTTTGTCCAGATGCGCTAGTTTCTTTGTGTCTAGGAAATGATAAGGAAGACCTCCAGGCTAAAGTGCTCTTCGTTATGTTACTGTACTTAATCCTCAGAGTGGCCATGAGGCTGAGTACTTGTCCACACTTTATCGAGGAGAAACAGGAGGCTTCAGCTGTAGAGCTGTGGGACTGAGGGCCAGACTCTTAATTGGGTTCATTAAATGAATTCAACCATACAAAACACTTACATCAGTACCTGGCACACGCTTTGTGTGCCCTTCGCTCTTGCAACACTCTTTTAAAAAAAAGACTTTTTTTTTTTTTTTTTTTTTTTTTTTTTTTTCCTTCTAGACAGGGTTTCTCTGTGTAAGCCTGGCTGTCCTGGAACTCACTCTGTAGACCAGGCTGGCCTCCCAAGTGCTGGGATTAAAGGCGTGCGCCACCACAGCCCGGCTTAAAAGACTTTACATGTATCTATTTCACTTTATTTGTATGAATGTTATTGCCTGCCTGTGTGTATGTGCAACCGTGTGCATTTCTGATGATCTCCTGGATCAGGGGTTAAGGATGATGGTGAGCTACTATGTAGGTGTCAGGGATTAAACCTTGGTCTTCTGCAAGAACAGGTGCTCCTAACTGCTGAGCCTCCTCTCCAGCCCTGCTGTAAGCAGAGCTTGCATTCTTGTAGCAGTGGATGCAGAAAAGCTTTGGCTTTTCTCTAGCTAGAGGAGCCTCCACTTGGTGTTGGAGCTGCCTTTCCACGGAGAGCTTCTCTTAGGCTGCATCTGTTGCATCCTTCCCCGCTGGGGAATATTATCAGAGGCAAACTAGCTGTTCAGCTCTCTGCAAGTTGCTTTGATGTCCTTGAGTTGAAGTAGAGTGGAATGTGGGGTTTCGTTTTTATTGACACAGTGTAGCAGTGTAGCTGACTTTGTCTTAACATTTCACAAAGGAAATCAACATTATTTACTAAGCCTTTTGTTTTGTTTTGTTTTTGGAGACACTTTCTCTGTGTAGCCCTGGCTGTCCCGGAACTCACTCTATAGACCAAGCTGGCCTGGAACTCAGTGATATACCAGCCTCTGCCTCCTGAGTCCTGGGTTAAAGGCATGTACCACCAGGTCAGGCTTCGCCTACCAATGGGTCTCATGTAAGTCAATATCCAGCCAATATGACCTTGAACTGCTCTCCCACTTCCCCTGTATTGGGATTATGTTTCTGCTATACCCTGCCTGGCTGATTGATGCCTTACACTTTTAACAGTGTTATGAGTTGATTGTGTCCTCCCGAGTTTGTATATTGAAGTCTGTCTTAGGGTTTTACTGCTGTGAACAGACACCATGACCAAGGCAACTCTTATAAGGACAACATTTAATTGGGACTGGCTTGAAGGTTCAGAAATTCAGCCCATTATCATCAAGATGGGAACATGGCAGCATCCAGGCAGGCATGGTGCAGGAGGAACTGAGAGTTCTAAATCTACATCTTCATCTAAAGGCTGCTAGGAGAAGACTGCCTTCCAGGCAGCTAGGGTGAGGGCCTTAAAGCCCACACCCACAGTGACACACCTACTCCAACAGGGCCACACCTCCGAATAGTGCCACTCCCTGGGCTAGGCATTCTCCGAGTACCACAAAGTCCTGAACTCTTCAAGTGTGATTTGGAGTTTAGATCATTGCAGATGTAACTACTTAAGATGAGGTCATACCAGATGGAGTTGGCTGGGCCCCTAATCTGTTATGACTTGTTTCCTTACAAAACGAAGCCATCTGAGCACGGCGGACCACACAGAGAGAATGTACAGAGAGAACGGCACGTGAACATAAAGACAGATATGGGAATGTGTGTCCACTCACTGTTCAAGCCTGACAGCACACCTCAGGAGTTGACAGAGCCTCAGCAGATTCACCTTCCCAGCGCAGAGGCCACCTGTCCACTGGTACAGGGATCCTGGATGCTAAATCTGGTCCTAGAGCCACCCAGTTTTGGGACTGCATTATGACAGACCAGCCATGCACTACACAGGAACCAGAGTCTGAGGAAGGCTTCGAATGGGACAGGATACTAAGATTTTAGAAATATTGCTTCAGGGGCTGGAGAGATGGCTTAGTGGTTAAGAGCACTGACTGTTCTTCCAGAGGTCCTGAGTTTGATTCCCAGCAACCACATGATGGCTCACAACCATCTGTAACAGAATCTGATGCCCTCTTCTGGTGTGTCTGAAGACAGCTACAGTGTACATACATAAAATAAATAAATCTTTAAAAAAAAAAAAAGGAAATATTGCTTCAAAGAGACTGAGATGACCAGTTCCATATAAAATGACTTTATCTCATTTTCTAACAGCATGATATATGCACATAATTTAGAAAATGAGATGGACTAAATACATAACAACATAATAAAAATTGGAATTGTTCTTGGCTTCTCAGCTCTGTAGCTCCCCCACTGCACTCTGGTATTTTCTTTTTTTTTAAAGACATGCTAATATTAGTGTTTCTGGATTTTTTGTTTGTTTTTACTGCAATGCTGGAAGTTAACCCTTGGGCCTGTAGTGACCATCCAGTGCTCTATTGCTGGGCAAAGCTCATACTGTTTTCCCTCTTCCACTTTTGTTTTTAGACAAGGTGCCAAGACTAAGTTGCCTAGGTAGGAATTGAATTTCCAATCTACCAATTCTCCTGTCTCAGCTCCCAGAATACCACTACCAGGCCCAGGGATTTTCTATTTGGGGCATCACATGTTCCCTTCCCACAGGATAAAAGAGGAGTTAATCTTCTGGACATAGATCCTGGTCACCAATGGATGCCTTTGGTCAGTACGGGTTCAGGATGAATTGACCTCAGGGTTTCAGGGTTATGTAACTCTAATTTTTTTCAAAACCTATTTTTTTCTTCTTTCTTTCTTTCTTTTTTTTTTTTTTTTTTCCCCTTTCGAGACAGGGTTTCTCTGTGTAGCCCTAGCTGTCCTGGAACTCACTCTGTAGACCAGGCTGGCCTCGAACTCAGAAATCATCTGCCTCTGTCTCCCAAGTGTTGGGATTAAAGGCGTGCGCCACTACTGCCCAGCTCAAAACCTATTTTTAATGATGGTTTTTAAATGCTTTAACCTACCTTATAGCCCACCACCTGCCAGAGGTAGTGTGAAGGAAAGGATACGGGGGAAGTGGACCTGTTTAGAAAGGTTCTTTGGAGCAAATCCAGTCTGTGTTGGAAATCAGCAGTTCAGTTCACATGTTAGCAGCGACAGCTTGATCCACTTGCAAATACTTCATGGATACGCCAGCAGTCCAGTTCAGTAGAGTCAAGTTAGCAACGATGGTCATACGACCTAGCAGAGACAGCCAGGCCTCAGCCTTGGTGGGTCAGCAGGAGGGACCAGGAGGAATGAATGCCAGGAGAAGTTCTCGGCTGTGCCTCTCTCAGGGAACAAGATCAGTGAAGCTGCTGCACAGCTAGCTGCACCAGCAAGTCAAGCTCGGCCTCTGTCACTTTTTATACTCTCACCAAACATGTGTCCTTCACGGGTCTTGCCTCAGCATGTGAATCTGCCTCAGCCAACATCATCCCGGTCAGCCTGACTGTGAGGAAGCGGCAAGAAACTGCAGCACACGACCAGAAGTTTCTTGGTGTGTTTCTATCTATGGTGCCTGACAAAATGGAGCTTAAATTACACAATGTAAGGTGGACCAATGCATGTCATTAGCAAAGAATCCTTCAATGCGTGTCCGTTCATGTGCTTCCTTTAGCAGAATATCCTCCCTCCTGTGTCTGCTTCATCTCGAAATGTTCCTTCATGAGTCTGCCTTAGTCTTTCTCCTTTGTCCACTAAAGCTAAACATTCCTTCATGGGTTTACCCCAGCAAAACACCAAATAACCAACTTTCCAAAGAACCCTTAAGTTTCCACTTTAGGGTTATGTGCCTTTTTGTGAATAGCTGGAGAGGCAGCGAGTCTGAACTTAGAGAAATTGATGTCTGGTTGATTGGCTTAGCAAGATGGGGTGTTGCTGCATGTTGCTAATAGTGGACACAGAGAAGTGTTTGGTTTCAGACGCTAGGATAAGGGACTGAGGTGTATATCTTGCATACCAAAGCAGACCTGGCCTCAGGTTCTCCCAGCATCCCTCAGTCCCTACCTGGCACACCCTGCCCCTAACCCTGAACTTTCCAGCCCAGTGACTGGGCCGCCCTTCCCCCAGAAGTTCTTCCCTAGATAATCCAGATGTTTTGGTTTTCTTGATATTTCTCTTCTCCTTCTCTCCTCTCTCTCTGTGTGTGCACCCTTTCTCTCTTTCTCTTCCTCCTCCCGTCTCTCTCCCCATGGTGACTCCCCTGGCCTCGGTTCTTGGGGCCAGTGAACTCACCCACCTGCAAGCAGCTTCCCAATAAACCTGCATTGAATACAATCTAATCTGGTTTGGACTTGGCTCATATCATCAGTGGAGAAGTAAGTTGTCAAGAAGAAAATATTGTCTTTACCTGAGCTGAGTCTACACTGTGAGGCCAGCTGAGAATGAGGACTTTAGAGACCAGCTTCTTAAAACTGAGAGTTGCCAACACATATAGGGTTATATCATGAAAAGTAGAAAGTCATGAAAAACTTGGAAAATTAAATATGTAATGCAGCCCCAGTGTTTCTGGGACTGCTCTCCCATCCTTGTGCCCTCACAAGCCTTGGTTGTGGGCATACAATGTGAGCACTTTGCATATGAATGTTATTGGGCCACACAGTGCCAATGATCACTGTCCACACACATCTCTACTTAAATTGAAGACTATTGTGCAGGGTTCAGGGTGTAGTGCTGTTAGCAGACTGCTTACTTAGTGTATGCAAAGCCCTGGGTTTGATTTTCACCTCTGTATAAACTGGGCATAATAATACATCCCTGTAATCCCTGTACACAGGAGGTGCAGATGGGAGGATCAGAAATTCAAGGTCACACTGGGCCACATAGTATCATAGAGACCATACTAGAATACATGAGAGCATACCTTAACACACATACATACTCACACACACACACACACACACACACACACACACACACACATCATTGTGTGTTATGACTGTAGGTTTTTGTTGTTGTTTTGTTTTTTTCGAGACAGGGTTTCTCTGTGAAGCCCGGACTGTCCTGGAACTCACTCTGTATACCAGGCTGGCCTCAAACTCAGAAATCCCCATGCCTCTGCCTCCCAAGTGCTGGGATTAAAGGCATGTGCCACCACTGCCCGGCATCAATTTAAAAAAAAAAAAAAAAAAAAAAAAAAACCCTTCATATTTATGCAAAACAACAATCTCAGTATTGATGGTAATAAAATGAAAATAATCAATCAACTATGGAAAATGTTGAAGATAGTCTACATTTCACGGCATCAAATATTCAGGCATGCTTTAATTCTTTATGTAAAAGAAATACACCCATCTCATTAGTAAGACCCAAATTATATGTGAATGAAAGAAATGAAATAAAAAGAAAACGGACATGACTACTCCTAAGGTATGGAGAAGATTTTTATTGTAGATACGGGGAGAAAGCGGGCAGGGGGAAGAGTCCAGGCTGAACATGGTGGGCTGAACATGGTGGGCCGACTAAACCAGACCATGAGCTGAGAGAGCAGGCTAGAGAACAAGAGGGGAGCAGCCAACTAAGAGAGGTTGTCGGGGCCAAAAGACCAAGAGAATGGTGTAGCCAGAATGGCTGAATTATATAGTGATCAGGCGGGGGATGGGAAGAGAAGCCTGGCCCCTGGAAGGGAGCAGTTTAGGGTAGGGGGCGGGGTGAAGGCTGCTGGGAGGAGCTACAGGAATAGCGTCATTCTAGGAGAGCTGGCCAGCGTGCTGGAACTGTTGTGGGACGTTCTAGGTTTCGGGAGAAGCGAGTTGGGCCGGTTATGTAAGTTCATCACTCCCGGGACGAAGGGACACACTTCTAAAACTGAAAATCCCAAGTAGGCGGAGAACATACGCTCTGTCAGACTTTCATAATTCAGTCATCTTATGTCTTCACTAGGCCGCATTAGAATATAGCCCCAAGGCCCAGGAGGTGTCCAACGTTTTTGACATTGCAACATAATGTTGCCATCTACAAAGCTCTCACTGGAGAACTGTGCAATCGATTTCCAAATATCATACACCCACCCGAGAAAACAAAAGCAAACCCCCAAATTCCTTTTTCTGTGTCCCGAGGCCAGGCTGCTCTCTTAGTGTGCTGTGGCACCAGGGCATAGTCCTAGGCCTAGCAGTGAGCACCATAGCAGCACAGTCATTTAGAAAAATCCTTCTGCCCATCGACAGAATGTTGTCACAGAGCTAAAACTGTAACCAAACGTGGCTTTATGCTTCCAGAAAACTCTCAAGGAAAAGTACTGCAGGTAACAGTAGCAGCTGCAGGATCAAGACAGAGTGGAGGAATGGGAGACCATGTTCTTACTCCCAGGAGGTGGAGGCCTCAAGGTTAGTCTAGCACACAGGGTTTACTTATTTAGGGAGGGTGGTATTCTTGGAAGGTATGACAACTGAAGTCACCATTGAAATGTCCTCATGTGAAGCTGCAGAGGCCAGGGTCAGCACCGGGTGTCCTTATCAGTTGGTCCCCACCTTATTTTTTGAGGCAGTCTCTCACTAAAACCTGAAGCTCACCAGTTAGACTAAACTATCTGGCCATTGACTCTCCTGACCCCTGCCAGAGACCCGAGTCCACCTCCCCAGTGGACCTGGCATTACAGCCAGGTACTTCGGAGTTTTGTTGCTGTTGTTTGCATGTTTTTTTTTTTTTTTTAATGGGTCCTAATATGGGTCCTGACAGAGCCATGTGGCCAGCCCTCGTGATGTTTTAAATGTGTCTATGATTTTGTGTTGCTCTACATTCACAGCTGTCCTGGGGCGTGTGCAGTGAGGTGGGTACACCCAGCATAGGAAAAGGCAAGTGAACTTTGGAACACAGCCCAGGCTGATTTCCTTGTTTGTGACTTACCTGGTACCACTCACTTTTAATCACAACTTCCTCATCTGTAAAACAAGAATCAGAGTGCCCCATCTGAGCGCTGCTGTGTGAATCACATGGCATCTGGTAGATAGACTTAACAGCCTACCCCCATTTTTTTTTTTTTTTTTTTTTGAGGCAGGGTCTCCTGTAGTTGGGGCTGGTCTCAGACTGCTATGTAGCCATGTCTGACCTTGACCTTCTGATTCTTTCCCTCTACCACCCAGTATTCTGTACATGGACCACCATATCTACCTGGCTTAGCAACTTTGAGTAAGCATTATTTTCAGGGCCATTGAGATAGCTCCTTGGGTAAGGATGCTTGCTTCGTAAGTCTGGTAGTGTAAGTTTGAACCTTTGTAAAGGTGGAAAGAGAGAATCTATTCCACAAAGTTGTCCTTGGTCTCCACACTTGTGCTATGGTATGCACCACTTACCCCACACATATCATGCATATACACAAACAATAATAATAAATAAAAAAATGTTACCTGTATGTCATGGTGTCTTATTCAATATGGAAGGTTAGGGTAGGTAAGAAAGTGGAGTCTTAAGGATTCAGTCAATTTATTCTTGAGGCTCAACATAAAATTAGGGATGGAGACATAGCTCAGTTGGTAGTGTTTGCTTACGATGCACAAAGCCCTGGGTTTAACCCCCAGTGTCATGTACGCCAGGCATAGTGGCATGTGGCTGTACCGGTGGGAAGATCAGAAGATCAGGGTTATTCTTGGCTATATAATAACTCCAAGACCAGCCAGGAGTATGTGAGATCCTGTTTCAAAAATAAAATAAAAGTAAAACTGTTAGTATTTGGATTCTGAAGCAAACCTGAACAAGGTTTGAACCCTAGAGGCCTACTCATGGTGAGGGTGGGGTGTGTGTAGGGTAGGGTGGCAGGGTGGGGAGGTTGGGTTGGTGTTCTTGACAATGTGCAAGTAAAAAGAGCTATTTGGATCCACTGCTGTTAATGGTTTCCCTGAGTACTGCATCTTTTCTCTTCCCCTTTTCATCTGCTTCAGACTCTGAAGTCTTTGCTGTCTCACAAAGTAAGTCCTTTTTCATCTCCAGGCAGACCACTTCACAGCCAAGAGCCTTGACCAAGTTGTCCCCATCCCCCGGTGGCCTCTCCTTTCCACCCACCTGTGAGGAACTGTGAACTCAGCTGTGCCCAGCTCAGACTACAGGCACTCCTACCTGTCATAGGCCAGCCCAGTAAGCAAGGTTAGTTCATCCTGTAACACAGCGAAGGGCAGTGTACAAGTATAAGTACACACATGTCATCCCTGTGTCTCTGTGGACCCCCACCTCGGAGGGAATATGGGCAAACATTTATCTTTAAACTCTTTCAGTTTTTCCTCTAAACTTGGAGCGATATCTTCATTCTGAGTCATCCGTGATTGCTGAGCCGTCTGATTTACATCTTATCAGATGTAAACTCAGCTCCTCCATTTCATACCCAGGAAACCCAGGTAGGGGAGCCTCCCTGGACACACCCTACTGGCATGACACACCTGCACAGCGGCTGAATCTGAAGCCAGCTCTTTTGTGGTACTGGTGGTTCCAAAGACTGTTCTAGTTCCCTCTCTCAGAAGCACACGTGAAGGGACAGAGAGGATGCTCTCTGGGGTTGCTTACCCACAATGGTGCCTATGTCTTCTTGCATTTGTGACTTTTCTGCAGTGGTGACAGGCTGGAGACTGATTTCTTCGGTGCAGTGGCCCTCAGGACTATACTGTCCCCTGAGTCATCCTTATGCCCTGGCTCTGGATCCCCTCCTGCCTGTGGGTCTTTTCTTTCTGTTGCCTCATAGTTACCCCTTCCTTTCTAACCTAAGAAAAAAGGTTTATTTAATGTATATGTGTGTCTTGCCTGTGTGTATGTCATACATTATGAAAAAAATTGAAACAAAATTAAAAGAGAAAAGTGCTTGGAGGCACAATGATGGCCCAAGTCAAGAGCAGAGAGGGGGAAGGGGGGGCATTGGAATTCTTTTTTTTTTTTTGGTTTCTCTGTGTAGCTCTGGCTGTCCTGGAACTCACTCTGTAGACCAGGCTGGCCTCGAACTCAGAAATCCGCCTGCCTCTGCCTGGCATTGGAATTTTTAAAAGAATAGCTGACAAGCTGTTTTTCGATCTCTTTAGTAAATATCTAGGATATAATACACATCTCAGAAGTGTTATAGACATGGAGAAAGCTGGAAAAGAATTCCAGTATTTCTGTCCTCAGATTCTGCATATGTTAACGCTTGCCATGTCTGCTTTGTTACGGCTCTCTCATCACCCATGGTCTTCATGAACTGTAGCCAATAAATTACAGGCATCAGATTATGTGTATGTATAATATATGTGTATATACTTGTATATGTATAGTATACATGCATGTATATACACATGCTGTGTAGAGGAAAACATATACACTATAGCACATGTGTGGAAGACAGAGAACAACTTTCAGGAGTCAGTCCCCTCCCTCTACCACACAGGCTTCAGAACTGAGTGCAGGTTCTAATCTTTGGTGGCAGGTGCCTTTTCTCACTTCGCCAGGTCACTGGCTCCAGACATGATTTTCTTAGACCCCTGAATACTTTCATTTGTATTTCCCCAAAAGCACATTTGTCTCAAAATTTAGTACACTGACCAAATTGAGGAAAACGGCACCGATAAAGCATGATCGTTTAAAGTATAAACTTTATTTCAGCTTTTACTGATGAGCATGGCAGGATGCTAGCAAGAAGAGGAGAAGTCTTTGTTGTTGCTGTTTGCTCTCATTGTTGCTCCCGTTTTGGTTCAGAATCTCATCTAGGATTACAGGCTGAAAAACATTGTTACATTTGTTCTTTAGTCTCCGTCCTTCCCTCAGTCCTTCATGGCCTTGGTGCTTTGAAGAACACAGGGCAGTTAATTTGGGGGGTTGTCCTTCCATGTGGATTTGTTTAATGCTGCCCAGGATTAGATTCAGATTATAGGTTTGGGGAGGAAATACTTCAGAAATGCTGTGACCTCGGTGAACCCTATCAGGAGGTACTTGATGTCACCCTGCTCCTTAGTGTCATCTTCCATCATTCAGGAGCGATGTCTGCCGGCTCTCTCAACCATACGGCTACTTCCTTCTTCAAGATGAGTGGTGTTATGAGTGAGAGGCACACTGAGTTTTTTGCAAATTTCTGTCTCTCCTTTAAACGTTGTGTACATATATGTAATATATGCATGCGTGGCATATATGTACATGGAGGTCAAAGGCTGACACCAACTGTTCCTTCCTCAACTGTTTTCGTTTTGTGTTTTAAGACAGAATCTTTTACTGAACCAAACACTCACTGATTGGCAAGGATGGCTGGCCAGAAAAGCTCGTGGAATCTCTGTTTAGATTCCCTGTGTTAGGGTTACAGGCTCATGAAAACACCCTGGCTCTTTCACTTGGGTGCTGGGAATCTGAGCCCAGGTCGCCATATGTGTGCAGCAGGCACATTACCTACTGAGATAGCTCCCCTAACTAAATTTCTGTCTCTTAATGCTAATGTTTCCTAGACTACATCATCAGCCTTGGCTTCCTTGGTGCCTCTCAAAACTGTTTCCAGCCATTATTACTCTGGATGACATCTCCCTTAGAGGATGACCCATAGTCAATTTGATACCGCCTTCCGTTCAGGACCTTGCCCCTGTTCACACTACAGACTTGCCCTCCTGACCCTGATGACAGCTCACGATACCCGCGTGTGCCTGGCTGTCCATCAGCCTAGACTTCTTCCTCCTCCTTGAACTTCATGTAAGATCTGCACCAAGACCTGTGATTTCTCATTTCCTCTCATGCCCTTGCTTCGGGCATTGTCGTCTCCTTGGAACCCTGCCACTACCTCCTGTCTGCTGGCTGTGCCCTTCCCTGAGTCATTCTCCATCACAATGGCAGAAGGAGTTTCCTGGGGTGGCGAGTGGAGTAGATGTGGTGAATGCTACGTAGACCCTTCCAGTGGCTTCGCATGGGCTCTTAGACCCTACTGATCCCTTCTTTATGGCAGGCCCCACCCACTTCTCCATATCCATGATTATGGTTTTCACCTCTGTTTTTCTTTTCTTTGGGTGTTTCCTACATGGATTCTGTCCCTGCCACACTCACAGACAACTCCTGGTGCTAATTTGTATCTGCCTTACCCTACATATCACCCACCACAGATGGCAGTTCCTGAACCCTGGGGCATGGTTCAGATGTCTTCCCCGGGTGTTTCCATGGAAGCCTGAACTTGCCTCTACCCTACTAGGGCACTTCACACTTTGAGACAAATGATTTACTTTGGTGCCTTCCACTTGAGCTGTGACCTCCTTCTGGCCAAATCTTGCACATTCCTTGTTGGGACCCAGCTGACACATTATGGTTTTCAAACACAGTCCACAAACATCTGTTGCAAACCTGGGTGAGACAGCAGCAGGGACCAAAAGCAGGACTTTGATAGAACTGTGAGGTTTTGTTGATCCGGCAAAAGCTGCCAAGACTCTGGTGACTCAGAGACTTAGGTTATGAGGACACCATGGTCAGTTTATTGAGTTCAGTCCTCACAGGCCTACCAGAACAACACCAGGAAGAATATAAAAGAAAAATTAAAGGCAGGGCATCACCAGATATCCAAGGTACCTGTGACCCACAAGGGTTAGGGCTCCACAGGAACAGGTTTTCCACAGCCCAGGTGACTCAGTCAGGGTTGGGCTCCTAGGTCTAGGAGGGAGACATGCCAGATAAGAAAGCCAGGTTTCTGCCCAGGTGGCCAAACACACAGCTGGAATCCTCCATTGACTTGGCAGCCAGTCTGCTCTCCGGTTTCCTAGGGAACCAAGGGCCACACAATCTACAGTGCAACTTGGCACACAGCCTGGGACATTTTATGAGGGCCAGATGGCTGGACTCCGCACGATGTCAATGTTGTGGGGAAGGCAGCTGAGGGTCTTGGGGCAGGACTCAGCACTAGGACTGAGAGAGGCTGAGAATCTCATGAGTGTCACACAGGCTAGATAGGCAGGCACGGGGGTGGGAGGATGTAAATGACAGCCTGGTGGCAAGTCCAGCACCAGGGTTCATTCACTCTAAAAGTCAAGATAAGACATGAATTGAAAAGAGACAGTGCTGGAGTGATGGGTCAGCGGTTAAGAGCATGTGCCGATCACCGATCTTACAGAGGGCTCAGGTTTAATATCCAGTACCCACACCAGGCAGCTCACAACTGCATGTAATCTCAGCACCTGGGGATCCAACTTCCTCTTCTGGCCCCAGTGCACATCTATACTGACATACACATAGCCCCACATGGACACACAGCGCGGCTTGAAGAGTGGAGAGGAGGGAGACACTACACAGTGGGAATCTGGGTCAAGGGTATTATATTAAGATTTGGAGAGTAAGATAATGGTGGCACATGCCTTTAATCTCAGCACTCTGGAGGCAGAGGCAGGTAGATTTCTGTGAGCTCAAGGCCAGCCTGGTCTATGAAGGGAGAGCCAGGACATCCAAGGCTACACAGAGAAACCCTGTCTCAAAAAGTGAACAAACCAAACCAAACCAAAAAAAAAAAAAAAAAAAAAGTAGAACCTACTGCTTTCTCTATTATATTCATACTGCATAACACAATCTCCTAGATGAGGTTTGCAGAGATCAGACCAAGTATCCGCCACCCAAAAGTCTACTGAGATGACTGGCAGTAATCATAGAAAAATGAAATGAACTTTCAGTTCTGTGAGATGAAGGGTGATTGCAGTAGGAGGATTGCCATACATTTTCTTCAGTTCCACCTCGGATCGTTAAAAAAAAAAATGTCATAAAGGATAAATATTTAGGTCCTGTCACTGAAGCCCAGAAAGTGTTTACTTTATATGCTTGAGGCCCTGGGTTCAATCCCTAGCCCAGTTAAAACTCAGCATGGTGGAACAGCCCTCTAATCTTAGGTTGAGGAAGGAGGACCACGAGTTTAAGGTCATCCTCAGCTACATCACAAGTTCAAGGCCAGCCCAGGGTACTTGAGATCCTGTCTTAAGAAACCAAATCAACCAAACAAAAAACTAAACTATTTGAGTACTAAACAGAAGGTAATCTTTCCTAATTTCATTATAGCTTCTTGGACACCCTAAATCAGAAGGCATTGGTCAGGGATACCCCTGTGCTATATAGCTCTGGGTCCAAGAAGGGACTGCCTTGGGGAGGGACCAGCAGGAAGCCTCTAGAGTTTCCTGAGAAGGCAGGAAATGACTAAAGTGAAACGTAATTAACTCGGTTTTTTTTTTGTCTTGATCTTACTCAGTGGTTACGTAGTTTAAAGTACTTCAGAGCGTGCATGCTGGCAGCCAGAATTAGGCTGTTATATAACCAGGAAGGGAAACCATTTGTCACACATGGTTGTGGATGGGCACAGACTGCTCTGTATGTTGGGTTTTATTTCCCGATGGTAGCAAGAATTTGGGAGAAGGAACATCTGGGCAGTGATTTCAGGGGCTGCTAGCCAAGTGGAAAGCCCTTGATGGCTTACTGGCAGGACCCCAGGCTGGAAAATCTGGGCAGCTTACTCCAGATGCCAGCAATAAGCAACCTGGGACTCCGAGGTTCCTAGAATCCAGGCGTGGAGCCTCTAGCACAGGTCGGTGCCAATTCAGTGCCATGGAGAGGAGCAGGAGATAAATTAGAGAGAGGAGTAGCCAAGCAGGGTGGCATAAACATTTAATCCCATCATGTAGCAGGCAGAGGCAGGAAGATCCCTCTGAGTCCAGGCCAGCCAGGGCTGCACAGTGAGACCTTGTCTCAAAGGAGAGAGAGAGGTAGCTGGGGTAGGGGTGGGAGCAGGGATGGGGATGAGGATGGGGATGGGGATGAGGATGGGGATGGGGATGGGGATGGGGATGGGGATGGGGATGGGATGGGGATGGGGATGGGGATGGGGATGGGGATGGGGATGGGGATGGGGGATATGCAGACAGGATGCTAGGTTGGAGGCAGACATGTGCTGGTAGAAGCCAGCCCAGCATGCCCAGACTCCTCCTTTTACACAGTGTCATAAATGGATTTACGGTACCCACCACCATCATTACCATCAACATCATTACCATTGCCATGACTGCTATCACTGCCATCGTCACCGTTGCTACATCACCATCATCATTACCACCAAAATTACATCTGTTGATCACTTTAGATCTGTTCAATCACATTTCTTAATTTTCACAAAACTCTGAATGTCAGGAATTGTTATCCCCCAAAGGGAACCGGGTGTCAGAGGCACTCAGTGACTTGCCAAGGGTTACATGCCTAGAGATGGGAGAGCTAGATGGTGGTTCCTACCCTGGGTTAGAGCAGACTGTAGAAAAACATCCAGTACCTGTGTGGCACTGGGCAACTCTACGGCTTTTTCTAGGGGTTGGGGGTGGGGCCAGGGCATGTTTCAAGACAGGGTTTCTCTGTGTATCCCTGACTATCCTAGAACTCACTATGTAGACCAGGCTGCCTTCGAACTCAGAGACCCACCTGTCTCTGCCTCCAGGGTGCTGGCATTAAAGGTGTGTACCATCATCCCCTGGCATTTTTTTTTTTTAATCTGTAAAACGGGGAGATGCTGGTTAAGAAATGTACTTCATTAAGGGAAAGTATAGAATAAACTGACTTCAGAAAAGATATTGCCTGATTTAGCAAATATAGCTCAAGATGCCAGCTTAAATTTGAATTTTAAATAACCAAATGATGGGGCCAGTTAGATGGCTCAGCAGGTAAAGGTGCTTGCCACCAAGCCCGATGACCTGAGTTCAAACCCCAGTCCACAGGGATAAGAGAACCAACCCTTGTAAGTTGGTCTCAGAGTTCCACATGGGCACCCTGGCATGTACCCACCCCAACAAAATACATAGATAAATGTCAAATGTTTAAATGTATTTTAAATCCAAATAATCAATGGATAACATTTTAGAATAATATTTATTTATTTATTTATTTATTTATTTTATGTAAGTACACTGTAGCTGTCTTCAGACACCCATATGAGGGCATCAGATCTCATTATGGATGGTTGTGAGCCACCATGTGGTTGCTGGGATTTGAACTCATGACCTTTGGAAGAGCAGTCAATGCTCTTAACCACTGAGCCATCTCACCAGCCCCTAGAATAAAAGTCTTATACTATTTGGCAAGCACTTACCAGTGTAAATCCCCAGCCCCATCTTGCTCTATCTGGGACATGTCTATACTAACTGCTCTCCCTTGTTTAGCTGAGATTAAAGTTAATTTGACTGTGTAGGCTGTGGTTTACCTACTGTCCTATTGGAGCTGCTGTGCTAGAAACCGGGAGGCTGTTCCTGGCTCAGCCGCATAATTCCCTGCTCTCAGGAAGTCTGTCTGTTACCTCCCTGTGCAGCCTGCCTCCAGCCTTCAGCTCTGACAGCCTCTCAGACTCTGTCCTCTTGTTTGCTCCTGGCCGTTCCTCCTTCATGCCTTCTGCCCGAGATTTCTGTGATCTTCACGGCATGTTCTTTCTCGGTCCTCACCCTCTGTTCCTTCCCAGCAGGCAAGCAGCTCACAGAGCCCAAAGATTACCCCTATCGTACACATTAGGACCGTTTGCTTATTTTCATATTAGCCCGTCTGCCCTCTTAACTAGGGCCAAGACTTTTCCAGCAGGAATTGTGGGTGTCAGTTATATGAGTGGGTGTAGAAATGGAAAGATTGGGGAGCCATCTCCATCTTTGTCTGGGGTTCCCTGCAGCCTATGATTGGCCCAACCCCTAGCCCCTCACTCTCCCATGCCCATTTCTCCCCAGGAGCTCAGCCCCCTCAGACCCTTGTCCTCTTAGTCCAATCCCGTAAAGTACCTTTCTGCTCAGGTCCTTAGGTCTCCAGGTTCTAGTCTGACCAGGCCCTTGACACTCCCAGGTCCTTCCCTATCCCCACTCCTTACCCCTTGAACCATGTCCCTGCTTCAACCATTTCCCAGGCCCTCCCTCCCTCTCAGGCCTCCACCATTTCCCAGGCCCTCTCTCCCTCTCAGGCCACCACCATTCCCCAGGCCCTCTCTCCCTCTCAGGCCTCCACCATTTCCCAGGCCCTCCCTCCCTCTCAGGCCTCCACCATTCCCCAGGCCCTCTCTCCCTCTCAGGCCTCCACCATTCCCCAGGCCCACTCTCCCTCTCAGGCCAGAGTTTTCTAAGCCCTAGACTGTTTCATTTCTCCTTTCCACACATGGATATCTTGGGCTGTAGGTTGTTTTTCTTGGCCAAGGAAGTAGAATGCAAGGGGCTGCACCTTCCCTCAACTATGAGGAGAGGACAACCAGAGCCTGGAGGATGACAATGTCTTCTTCAGTGTACACCCTCACATCTCATCTCTGGTGGAATCTGGTGCTGAACGTCAGGGCCCACCTGGCTTGTTCCCCATCCCTCCACCAGGGTGAGTCCCTGAGGAGCTGGCCACGAATAAGTCTGCATTTCACCCTCTTTCCTTGACCAGAAGTGAGCCCTCCCTCAGCCCGCCGGAGCACCCTATTTCCAAAGCTAAGTTTTTAAAGCTTGTGAGCCTAAAGTCTTGGAAAGCTTATAAGAATACAAATTGTCCCCACAAGGAAGTTGTCATTGTGTGGGGCTGGTGGAGAGGCTGTGTGTGACGGATGTGTGTTTCTGTCACCTTTTTGGGTGACACTGAGGCTACTGGTCTAAGGACATCATTCCCACAGCTGCTGTGATGAAGTTTCTAGGCCAGTAGGGAGCTGGGGTTTAAGAGACAAGGACTCTCAGGACAAGACGCCATCTTCTGCACCCCCAGTTACAATGCTGGCAGCCCACTAGCAGGCAAAGAATTTGCTTATTTAAGACAACTTAAGTAATGGGGTGTCTTTTCTTGGCTAAGGAAGTAGCATCCAGTGTTAGATGTCTGCGCCCGGTGCCAACGCACCAGTGTTAGACGTCCTCGAGTGGCTTAGAACAGACCACACCAGACCAAATGGTTCCAAGGGGGGTTTATTCAGGAGATAGGGCAAAGATGGTGGGGGAGGGGGGAGAAGTAGAGGAAGAAGATGGAAGAAGAGAGTGAGGTCAGGGGGTTCTGCCTGTTTTATATGGGCAGTGATGTAGCCTCTCTCAAGTAAAGGTGAGGTAGCCAGGTGGATTCTGGGAATGTATGGCAGTTGCCTTGGCAAAGATGTGGGGGTCGCCTAGATGTGATGTTACTGGGTTTGGAGCCTGATACCAACATCCAGAATTCAAATTTGGCGTCTCCCAGCCAAATTTGAATTTCAAACAATCAATCATAGGGGCCAGCAAGATGGCTCAGGGGGTAAAGGCTCTCTTGACACCTCGCCTGGTGATCTGACTTTGATCTATGTACAATATGAAGCTCAGGCTGTTCTTGAACTCACCTGAACTGGTCTTGAACTTGTGACTCCTGCCTCAGCTTCTCGTGTGCTCAGATTACAGGTATGTGCTGCCACACCTGGAGTCCTCCTCACAGGTATTCTGGCTCCCAGGCTGGGAGATGCAGACTTTACCCTGAGCTTCACAGGGGGCTTCCGAGAGGTCAGAAGTGCAAATCTGCCCCACAGCGTGTTTATTAGCCAACATGAAACATTAGAAGAGCAGACAGTGGTTGATCATATAGGATGTAGTCGTACTGCCTGGTCTAACTAGGCCTTCTATGTGGTCAGTTCTCTAGATGTTGGGACTTTTAGTGGGAGATGGCTCTTAGGTGAATCTTCCAGGAATCATGCCCTGGATCAAGTCAAGTCATCTCTTTTCTCCAGGACATCCCATTGCCCGGAGCTTGGTCAGCAAATGGGTACAGGCCTCCTTTCCCTTCCATTAAGGACAGCTTTGGGGATCCTTCCTAGCTTTAAATCCTTGTAGGGCTCCTCCACTGATATCAAAGCTGACCTGGTCTACAGAGTGAGCTCCAGAATAGCTAGGGCTGCATAGTAAGACCCTGTCTCAACA